>NC_056738.1:317403208-317445708 GCF_019279795.1 Protopterus annectens
ACAACCGCAATGTGGGGCTTGGCGCTCAGAGGACAAAGAACCCACATGCCAGATTCGACCTGGAGATGCTCTAAACTGGGGAGAGGGAAGACAACTCTGGTGACAACTCTGGTGGAGTGGACAGAGATAAGGGGGAAGCTACCCAATCTGAAGAGAGTCCCTTAGACAAAAGAGGGGCTTGGTACACTGATGTCCAGAGATGGAGCCTTGCTAGAAGTCAGCAAAGAGGGCGGTAGTCTCAGAGGAACCTGTGCAAATGTTGGTGCAGAGGCAGCTGGAGCATGTGAAGGCCATGGGACCTTTTGGTCCAGCAATCTAGAAGGCCCAATATGGAGAGAGAGAATAAGCTCTTATGATGCCCTCTCGCTTAGTTCTTGGAAGAGCGGTGAGGTTTCTAAGAAGGACCCACTGGAGGAAGGACCTTGAGGACCATTTCATCCATCTCTCCTTAAATGCCCTAGACCTTAACTGCTAACAGATGGACTAGGGGAATAGAAGTGGGCAGTGCCCAAGCAGTAAAATGCACTTATTGTGTGCATCTGATGTGAGGGCAACATGTGCCTGCAAGCAATACATTTTTTAAAACTCTTATCCATGGCTAAGGTAGACCTTAAATCACTCACTCCAATGGAGCTCAGGTAGTTTGGATTATAACTTCCAAAGGGCAGAACCCAAGTCTTTTGAGAGAATCAAATTATGTCTGTTTCAAACAAATGTTCATATCTCTGAAACGATAGCGACTATGAAAGAAGTATAAATGGTTAACTCTTCAGCACGAGCCATGTTTTATAGTGGTAGTACTCGTTAGACTAGGTCTTAAAAATGAATGTTAAAAAAGTCAAAGTAACTATTATGTGAGTGTGTGCGTGCGTGCGTGCCTTCTGTGGAAGGTGGGGCATTGGGATGGCAACTCGACACCGTAAAACTCCACTCCCAATCATGAGTGGACAGATGATCCGCTGTGGCGACCCCTAACCGGGAAAAGCCGAAAGAAGAAGAAACAACACAGTAACTATTATATTTGTAACATTTTATAAATTTACAATATCTGAGCAACCACCCAAGTTACACATACTGTCAGCAGCATTTTATTCATCTAGCGGAGAGCTTTCATATGAGGCTAAGGAGTTCCGTCTGTTACTTGGTTGAGATATTTAGAAAATGTGAAAATTATACCAAAATAAGTTATCATAAAAACAAAGGTCAAATATTAATGCAGTTTAGTTTGCCATTGTGTAAGCTTTAAGATGAAATCTTTTAGAACCTTCTACAGAACATGGTTTTGGAATTATTTATATAAATATGAACAAGCAATATTCGATGTCTATAGGCGTCAGTAGGCGTCAACTGCAGATGCACCTGGAGGCGTCACCTGGATGTAATGAGTTAAACACCAAACATTACACAAGAAAAAAACTGTACTAGTAGACTCTTTAGAGCTACTACCCTAGCAAACAAACTCAAGAAGGTGGAAAAAGCCCCCCCCCAACACACACACACAAACTATACAACAAACCTAAGCCTAAACTTAGCCAACCTAACCACCTCCAACAATATCCTAAAAAGCTAACAAAGAGAAGTGAAAAACACTACAAACATCCTACACAAAAAAATACCAAAAAGATGAGATTTCGTGGAGCCACAGATTGAGCTGCTGACATGAATGGTGTCAAACTTGATTAGAGGAATCTGATGGGAACGGGGGATTGTGGGAAGGGGAGGCAGAGCCCAATGAACTGTAGTCTGGAGGATTTGGCATGGGTCAGATCCAAGGAGCCAGACAAAGATAACACTGGATAGTTAAAGTTTTCATCAGAAACATGTTAACTGCCTGATGCCATTTCCCATGGCTGCTCTTATATTCGTACAACTGATCTCTACCTTGCTGGTAAATCAGTACTGTTTGAGGTCTGAGAAATATCTAATGGTACATTTCTCATGTTTTATCCAAAGGACCAATAATCTCCCCAACTTGTTACCCACTGCCCAGCTCTGGAAGCTGACCTCACCAAGTATAAATTACCTATATGTAACTTTAGCACAAGCTGACCTCACCAAGTATAAATCACCTATATGTTCAACTTTAACAAACACACAGACACTGCACCTATGTAGGTTTACAAACACTCACCTACCTTTTAAACATGCACTTTTTGCATATGGCATGGGCCGTTTTTACCTTCCCATACAGCTATGATATATCTATATCTTTTACACTCATAAGTGGGACTTGCCCATCTACAAAACACTTAAAATTGCCCCCCTCCAACTACTCCAACCACGTCATCAGCATATGTTACTGCATTACAAGACATCCTCCATTTCTCTAATACACATCATCAGCTCTTTACCCTTTAAATCCCCAACAGCCATGCTTCACAATCATTCATTCTTATACTACGCTCATCTTACAGTTGCTGTTGATAAGCCAAATTTTCTGCCTTGATGGAAGCGGTATCCTCTAGGACCTTTGCTACCAGTTAATTTAGTTTGCCCATTTCTGGGAGAAGTTGTCTGCTTACTGTAGCCCAAAGGGGCCATCCACCTCATTACAGTCTGCCACATGGTCTTTTTGATTTTGAAGAACTGCCACATTACAACTTTCTGATCACATTCATGATTATACATGGGTCCCACAAGTTACACTCGCATTACATTTTAAGGTATAAACACTGAAATCATCTAACACTACCCACAGCCACCCCTACCCATAATCCCCTGCCAACCCTACCTGACCTCAGATAGAGTTTGCCCACACCTAGATAAGCATACAAAAATCACCCGCAAAACTAGCTACATACCCTTGCCATAAGGAAGGTAACAAACTAGCTACATACCCTTGCCATAAGGAAGGTAACATCTCAAACATCCGAAGGTCAGGGGGACGGAGGGGGGATTGGCTGCTGACAAATGAAGATTACCTACTCAGATGGAACGTTATGGTGAGTACATAACTTCTTAATCTGAAGTAGTTAACTTCATTTGTGCATCAACCTATGGGACAGAGTCCCCAGCTACCTAAATCTTGGGCGGTCCTCAAGGAAGGATGTTCCAGAGCACTGCAGAGCCAAAGGATGCTCTCCCTCTGGAGACGATATCCAGCTTGTAGTGATTAATGATGGTATGAGACGAAGCCCATGTTGCTGCTGAGCAGATATAGTCCAATGAGAGTCTAGAACGAAAGGCCGCTAAGATAGAGAAAGACCAGGTAGAGTGGGCATGAACTCCTAGAGGTGCGGGCCGACCAGTACTTTCATATGCCAACAGAATACACGGAGAAATCCATCTGGACAGTGTGACTTTGGAGACAGCTTTTCCTAAATTAAATTTGGCAAAGGAAATGAACAGCTGATCCAATTGCCTATGACCAGCTGTTCTGTGTAAATAAAAGCACAGTTGTCTGTGCAGATCCAACAGATGTAACGTATGTTCCCCTTTGTTTTGGTAGTTGGGGAAAAAAATTGATAGGTTAATGGACTGATTAACATTCGATTTGGATGCAATTTTTGGAAGAAAGGAGGGATTGGTCCTGAGATAGACTCTGTCTTTGTGGAAGGACAAATAAGGTGGTTTTGCACAAAGGGCTTGAATTTCAGAAACCCTTCGAGCTGAAGTGATAGCTACAAGAAAGGCAGTTTTCCATGATAAAAATGTTCGATATACTGAAGCTACAGATTCAAAGGGAGGGGCTGTAAGTGCCTGCAATACCAAAGTTAAGTCCCAAGGAGGGACTGCTTCCTTCACCGGGGGTCTGAGTAAGAAGGTAACCTTCAGAAAGGCCTTGAATAACTTGTAGGAGATCAATGGTCCAAGGTCACTTCCTACGTGATCGTGAGAGACAGCCGCCAACTGAACCTTGACTGTAGAGGAGCTGGCGCCCTGATCAAAGAGTCCTGATAGGAAATCTAACACCGCAGGCAACGGAGCTGTGAAAGGATCTAGATCCCTGTGCTCCGCCCAAATAGAAAAACGTTTCCATTTGCTATCATAGACCTTTCTGGTGGATGGCTTATGCGCCGCCACCAGAATAGCTTTGACCTGGGAAGAGATACTGGGAGTTCTAGCTAACCTTGGAACTGGGATCAACCAAGCCGTGAGCTTGAGGATGTCCAGATTCGGGGTCGGAAGATCCAATGGATGAGTTATGAGATCCAGAATGGGATCCAGAATCCAGGGAGGGTTCACTAGGTGAGACCAAAGATACGGGAACCAAGCCTGGCGAGGCCAGAATGGGGCAATGAGGATTATCTTGTTCTGCAACCGACTGGCTTTCTGAAGAAACTTCAACATCAGCGGAAGAGGAGGATAAGCATAAAGGAGACCTGGGGGGCCAAGCATGCACCAGAGCATCTCGTGGGGATTCCCCAGGTGGGGGGAATTAAAGTGAAATAGTCGTTGCATTTCACATTTAAAAGGAGAGGCGTAAGGATCGCAACAAGGTTGACCCCAAGTGGAGAATATCTGCTTCGCTACTTTTGGGTTCAGAGACCACTCGCATGGCGAGAGGATGGTGCAACTCAGCTTGTCTGCTAAAATGTTGAACCATCCCGGAATGTGCGTCACTATGAGAAAGCGGTTGGTGGAAATCGCCCAATCCCACACTCTCATGGCCTCTCGACAAAGGGGATAAGACCTGGTTCCTCCCCATTTGTTGATGTACCAGACTACTGCCATGTTGTCCGTCTGGATTGCAATCGTTCCTACGGGAAGAAGGCTATGTAGTGCTTGCAACGCCAAAAGCACTGCCCTCATCTCTAGGACATTTACATGCAAAGAGGTCTCCATGCTGTTCCACGTGCCTTGGACTGTTCTGCCTGCACAATGCCCCCCCCACCACCACCCGAGGGGAGAGGCGTCCGTGGTCACCGTGGTTAGGAGAGGGGACATAGAAAAGGGGCGCCCCTTCTGGAGGTCCAGGGATTGGAGCCACCATAAGAAGGCCTCCTTGCAAACCCTGCTGAGGGGAATAGGATGGTACGGAGGGAATTGCAGAAAAGACCAGTGAATTTGGAAGAGTCCATTGCAGGACTCTCGTGTTCAGACGCGCCATCGGCAATAGGTTGATGGTGGCCGCCATTGAACCCAAAGCCCTCAGGACCAATTCCGTCGGGGGTGCCTGGGGTAGTAGGATGGCCCGCACATGGAGTCATAAGGTCCGCACTCTGTCTGGAGTTAAAAGGGCTAGGCGCCAGTTTGTGTCCAACCTTGCTCCGATGAAATCTATGGTTTGAGTTGGAGAAAGGGAGAATTTCTCTGTTGATGGTGATACCCAGCCGGGCCGCTAGGTGAAGAAAGGAGTTTCTGGCTGCGCAGAGTACATGCCTTGTGGGGGCGGTCAGGAGCCAGTTGTCTAGGTATGGGAAAACCTGAATGCCCTGCAGTCGCAGGTGGGCCACTATCACAGACAGAACTTTGGTGAACACCCTGGGGGCTGTAGTGAGACCAAAGGGGAGGGCCCTGAATTGGCAATGGCTGGCTCCTAGCCGGAAGCGGAGAAACCTCCTGGATAGTCTGTCCATCAGAATGTGGTAGCACGCATCCTTGAGGTCTATAGAGCACATCCAGTCATTCTCCCGCAGGAGGGGGAGAATGGATTGAAGAGTGACCATCTGGAACTTTTCCTTGGTTACTGACGGGTTCAAGAGGGATAGGTCGAGGATCGGTCTGAAGTCCCCAGTCTTTTTTGGCACCAAGAAGAAAGTACAGTTTTGTACCTACCATAAATGTAGATGTCCGATAGGTATGCATCTGCGGTCCTCAAATATGGGTTGTCCTGCCTCAGGCAGCCCTTCGGTCGGCCGGATTCCAAAGTCTGGGTCACACACACATATATATATATATATATATATATATATATACATACATATATACATACATATATACATATATATATACATACATATATATACACACACACACACACACACACACACACACACACACACACACACACACACACACACACACACACACACACACATATATATATATATATATATATACACACACACACACACACACACACAAAACAAATGCACCATAATAGATATCCCTATCATAGCTAGCTGGGGTTAAGTACCCAAGAAATACCACAGAGGGGAAGGAGGGAGGGTAAACCTGACTGCAGATGCATCCCTATCGGACATCTACATTTATGGTAGGTACAAAACTGTACTATGTCCTTCAAGGATGCATCTGCAGTCCTCGCATATGGGTAGAAAACCATAGCCAATCTGGGGGATGTAGGATCTATGTAAAGGATGGTGTAGCTAAAATGCCCTGCAGGACTGCTGTAGCAAACCCTGCTCTGGATCTGGAATATAAGGGTAGATTGTAATGCTTGGAAAATGTATGCACGGAGTTCCATGTAGCAGCTTCTAAAATGTCCTTGGTAGCCAACCCTCTTAAGAAGTCTGTGAAGGTGGCTGTGGCTCTGGTGGAATAAGGTCTAATGTTAGGTGGCACAGTTTTGCCATGAAATGAGTAACAAAATCGAATGCAATTCCCTATCCATTTTGAAATTGTCTGTTTGGAAATTGCTTTTCCTTGTGAACCAGCAGCATATGCTACAAACAGCTGGTCAGTTTTTCTGTAAGTTTTAGTTCTGTCCAAGTAGTAGCGCAACTGTCTGTGAATGTCCAGGGTATGCAGAAGTTTCTCCCCTTTCTTTTGTGGATTTGGAAGTAATGTAGGCAGGTGAATAGCTTGGTTCAATGAGACCCTGGATACCACCTTTGGCATAAATGAAGGATTGGTTCTCAATGAGACTCTGTCCTGATGAAAAATAAGAAAAGGTTGTACTGCCATGAGGGCCTGTAACTCAGATACTCTTCTTGCTGAGGTTATGGCCAGAAGGAAGGCAGTCTTCCAAGACAGGAACTGTAGTTCTGAAGATGCTGCTGATTCAAAGGGAGGCAGTGTTAGTTTTTCCAACACGAAGTTATGGTCCCATGTAGGCACTGGTGATTTCCTTGGAGGATTGATGTTTTTAATTCCTCTTAGAAACTGTCTTAGGAGAGGATGAGAGAAGACAGGTGGGTCAGTATTGTATTCTGCTGAAACTGCTGAAGCATGAATTTTAATGGAAGAGTAAGACAGGCCATTGTGGAGCATTTCTGCCAAGTATTCCAGGATGTGTGCCATGTTCATCACTGTCGCATCTAGGCCCTTTGTGGTGCTCCCAAGTGCGAAATCATTTCCATTTTGCTGAATATGCCTTTCTTGTGGAAGGCCGGCGAGCTTCCATGATGATATCCTTCACTTTCTTGGATAGCTTATCCTGGGAAGGAGTCAAGGTATTCTCCAGGCTGTTTAGCTGCAAGGTTTTCAGGTTGGAATGCAGAGTTTTGTAATTGTGCTGTGTCAGGAGAAGTGGCCATTGAGGAAGAGGCCACGGTTTCGTGCGTGACATGCTCTTTAAGAGTGGGTACCAGTGCTGTCTTGGCCAGTCCGGAGCTATCAGAATCACTTTTGGCTGCTCTGTTCTGATCTTCAGTAAGACCTTGGTCATTAACGGAAGAGGTGGAAATGCATACACTGTTAGAGTTCTCCAGCTGAAAGAGAGAGCGTCCACTTTCCATGCTTGTGGGTGGTATTGTCCTTGAGCAAAATTTCTTCAGCTGATGATTGTGGTGGGAGGCAAAAAGATCTATGCCCGGCCTCCCCCATGATTGTGTTACCTAATGGAAGATGTCTGGGTGCAGCATCCATTCGTGTGCATCCATGATATTTCTGCTTAGGCTGTCCGCCAGTATATTGTCTTTTCCTGGCACAAACTGGGATTGCAGCTCTAGATTGAGTTTCAGGGAAAGTTCCCATAGAGTCATTGCCAGTCTGCAAAGAGGGTAGGAATGGGTACCTCCTTGCTTATGTACCACATAACTGTGGTGTTTTCTGTCCTTATTAGCAGGTGGCCTTGATGCAGAAAGAGTTTGAAGGCCTCGATTGCATGCATCACTGCCAGCATTTCCTTTTGGTTTATGTGCATGCGTAGCTCTTTTTGTGACCATACTCCTTGAATGCATCTGCCCTCCATGTGTGCTCCCCATCCGTGGTCTGAAGCGTCCGTTGTAATGGTTTGGCTGGTTATTGGTTTGCTGAAGGGCAGACCCCTGTTTGACTGGCTTGCTTGAGCCCACCACAGAAATTCCTTTTGAAGGCATGGAATGAGTGGTATCAAAGTTTCTAAGCTGTGACTGTGCTGAGTCCATAAACTCCTTAGGTACCACTGTAGTTTCCTAATATGCAGCCTTGCTTGTGGAATCAGAAGAATGCAAGATGCCATGTAACCCAGGGCCTGCAGGATTTTCCTTGCAGTCAACGGAGTCTGTCTTGTCAGAGTTTTGAAGTAATCCGGTAATTGTCTTTGTTTTTCTTCTGTGAGAAAAGCCATTTGGGTGGTTGTGTCTAGATTCGCATCCAGAAAAGTTATTCTTTGGGATGGAACAAGTCTTGATTTGTGAATGTTGACTGTATATCCCAAGGCCTGAAGAAGGTGGATGGCATAATTAAAGTGTTTTACCAAAGTTTGATGGCTGTCCGCTTGTATAAGGCAGTCGTCCAGATATGGGTATATTTGAATCCCCTGAAGTCTGCAGTGTGCAATTACTGATGCCAGGCTTTTCGTGAATACTCTGGGTGCAGTAGATAAGTCAAAGGGCAATGCTGAGAATTGATAATGTTCTGAACCTGCAAGAAATCTGAGGTGTCTTCTGCAACTTTGTCTGATAGGGACATGCAGGTATGCCTCCTTGAGGTCTAGAGTTACCAGCCAAGACCCCTTGCCCAGCATGGGAAGGAGTTGCTGTAGAGTCAGCATTTTGAATTTTGGCACAATGAGATAAGTATTCAGTGCGGACAAGTCGAGAATAGGCCTCCATTGTTTTTCTTTTCTTGGAACAAGGAATAGTCTGGAATAAAATCCTTGGCCTTGTTCTGAAAGAGGAACATTTTCTATAGCTTTCATTTGCATAAGTTGGAGATTTGTTTCAAAGCCTCTGCCCTTTGATTCGGTGGCAGGTCTGGCGTGCCTTTTCTTTTTGGTAATGTGTGAAAATGGAACCTGTATCCCTTGTCTATTATTTGCAGTGTCCATTTGTCCCTTGTAATACTGTGCCAATTTTCTGAGAAAAAAGAAAGCTTTCCACCCAAAGGTGCTTCCAATTGAGCCCTGGTTGGCAGTGTCAAAGTAAAGTCATTGAGTCTGTCCTTGTGCAGCAGTTGAAGGTCCTGCACTACCTCTCTGGTTGGGAGGCTGCCATTGACGTCCTCTGTACGAGCCTCTAGCTTGCCCTCTACCTATGGCACGCCTGTTCTTGCCTCTTTGAAATCTCTCTGTCTGGAAAGGACCAGTTCTTGGAAGGCCAATTTCTGCTGAATCTTGGCGGTTGGACTTGGAGAAAATCTTTGACTGTTTGTACAGATTTTGCCTTTTCCTCAAATTTCTTTAAGACCTCCTGAGCAGTGGAGCCAAATAGCTTTTGCTTTCCCAGTGTAGCATCTAGAAGCTTTGCTTTAACATGGTCTGGCAGAGATCGTTCCTTCAGCCAAGCATGCCGACGTATGACTGCACCTGTCATAGCTGACCTACATGAAGCTTCCAATGCATCATAACCACACTGCAAGAAATGGTTGCTAACCTGTTGGGAGTTATGTACCAGATCCTGAAGTGATTTGCGATCTAGGGGTTCAGGTGAAGACAGTTTTTTTATGCAATTCATCTAACAAATACTCTTGGGTACTGTATCATATGAAATTGACAATTTAATGCCCTCATAGAAAGAGTAGCAGAAGTATACACTTTTTTACCCCATCTCTCTAAAGCCCTGGACTCCCTTTCAGAGGGGAGTGGATTTTTTGTAGTTGCAGCTGCAACCCCTTTAGGACCCTGGGAAATAGTTTCTGGATCAGCAGAGTGGGCCTTGGAAAGGAAATGATGCGAGTCCGGGACCCTGTAGTACCTATCGGGTTTGACAGAAGCTGGAGGAAGTGTGTCAGGGGTTATGCTAGACTCAGAGTACACATCATCAATGACATTCAAACCAGGAGGAATATCCAAGGGTCTATGCCGAGGTAAATGCAAAAAAGTCCTTAATCTCTTCCTGGAATCAGAGAATTCCTGGCCCTCCCATTTGAAATGCTCTCTCAGAGTGGAGGGTCTCCCCAAAGGACAGCTCTTCGGGGGGGGAGGCCGAGGGGATAGATTCCTCTGCATCAGAATCCTCGCAGGCCGAAAAAGCCTCCTCCTGGTAGGGTCTCCCCAAAGGACAGCTCTTCAGGGGGGGAGGCCGAGGGGATAGATTCCTCTGCATCAGAATCCTCGCAGGCCGAAAAAGCCTCCTCCTGGTAGTCCGAGAGAGCAGAGCCATCAGAAGCCTCATCTGAGGAGTGGGGATCAGAGGGCTCAACCCTGGGCCTTTTGTTGAGCCCCTGTCCGGATGTGGCTGAGAGCCCCTAATTATAAGGTCCTCTGCTAAACTTAGAATCTGTGAACCTGTAGTGGGTCCCTGAGGAATAGCCCTGGGAGGCAAAGCTTTTGTGTGTTTAGCAGCTTTAGCCCTGGTGAATGCCTTTATGGACATGGATGCAGGAGGCCTGGCTGCACCACGTGCTGGTGTAGTTTTGTCTAGAGGAATGGTGTCGGAAGATTCCAGGACACCAGTTTCTGAAGGAAATTCAATAACCGACTCAGTAGGGGCCTTCAGGGCCGAGGTTGTCGGTTGAGCGGTTTCGGTGGTTGGAAGTACCAAGGACTCTGTTTCAGCCGAGACAGAGACACTCGCGGTAGGCCTAGCCATGGTTTCAGCCGAAACCACGGTTCGCATGTGTCGGTCCTTGTCCTTCCGTTTCTTGGTTAAATGCGGAGTCGGAGTCTCCGACGGCATATTGTAAGAGAAACTAGCCCCAAAAAATTCTTCTGCAAACTCCGCCCGACGCCCAAGAGTGCATCGATTGAAGGAAGCACAGGCTGAACAGGCCGAGATGTCATGGTCTGGGCCTAGGCAGGGGAGGCAGTAAGAGTGGAAATCCTTATGAGGTATTTGTTTCCCACAAGTTAAGCAATTATTAACTTTATCTGACATCGGCTGAGGCAAGAAAGAGTCCCCAACTGGGTACTTAGCTTTTGAAGTCTTCGGTAGCTGAATTACAGGAGCTGGCCGACCGGCACTTGTGAACTGCTTCTGCTTCGGGCACCACGCGGCAAGAAAGACGGAGGAAGATGGCGTCGGCTGACGCTTTTATACCCCAGGTGCTCAGACGTCGGGGAAAGGGCGACATCAGCCGACGCCGGACCCAGACTTTGGAATCCAGCCGACCGAAGGGCTGCCTGAGGCAGGACAACCCATATGTGAGGACTGCAGATGCATCCTTGAAGGACATCCTGGAGTAAAAGCCTGATCCGTACTGGTCTGGGGGGACGTGCTGGATGGCGCTCTTCTAGCAGCCGCTGGATTTCTGCAACTGCAGCCTCCCTCTGCTCGGGTGGGACATTGGGGAAGTGTCCGGGATTGCAAGGGAAATGGGAGAAAGGGATCTGGTAACCTCTAGATATGATGCAAAGCACCCAGCAGTTGGTCGTGATGGACTCCCAAGCTGCTAGGTGCCTCGAGAAGTGCCCCCTGACTGCCTCCAGAGTGGAGCAGTCTGGTAACCCTTCAGGGCTGTTGCGTGGGCCGGTCAGAGAACGGTTCTCTGGACCCAAAGTTCCTTGGGCCCCCTCTGCCTCCAGGGCGGCAACCACCCTGTCCTCCTCTGCTGCGGAAGGACTGGGGGTCCGGAGTGAAACAGGGCTGTTGCGACTTCCGGAACCACATCTTCTTCTGCCCCTTTTGGTTCTTGGAAAAGGACCTCTGGGGAGCAGAGAAGCGGACTCCGACAGACGTCTTCCAGTCCTTCTCGCTCTGGACCAAGGTATCGCGTACGGTTTTGCCAAAAAGAGCAGAACCATCGAAAGGGGCATTAGCGAAAGATGCCTTAAAGGGTTCCGCAAAATCAGTGGCGGAGCCAGGCCTGTCACCTCCTAATGACGCCTGCTTCGCTAGCTCTAGCGGCCCCTTCTGTGGCGTGGGACAGTAGCCGCATAGAGGTATTAGTGGCCATTCAGGAAGAGTACAACTGTTTGTCCTCAACCAACATGGACTCCGGGGGCGACTCAGCGTACTCTTTGATAAGGTCTCGCTGCAGTCATATGACATGTGCCATGTAGTTCAGTGACCTACTGAGAAAGTAGCTGAACTAAAAACCTGCTTCCCTAATCGATCCATCGACCAAGACTCCTTGTCTAGAGGATGGACCGAGTGACTCCCTTGGGCTAATTCCCTTTTATAGTGGCCGCCGCCACCAACATGGCATCTACAGGGGTTCCCTTACTCCAATGAGATCTGTCGAAGGCTGGGCTAAGTATTTTGTCAGGTCTTTTTGGGAATGGCTCCACTGTGTCCGGCTCCTTCCACGCCCTCGTAGTGATCAGATCTACCAGGGGGTCAGCTGGAGGGGACACCCAAGAAGTAGACTGGCGCCTCCAGGAACACAGATTCGCCCGAGGTAGGCTTTGGGGCAGACCCCCCCCCCCTAATCCCGAGAATCTCCATGAGGTCTCCAAAATGAGACATCCTCGGGGGGGTGATCTTGGGGAACCTTCCCCTTCCTCCAAATCTGTGTCCTCGGTCAAGGACTCAGGGGAGTCCAAGTGCCTCCTCTTGTGCTTGTGAGGAATCTCCTCGGGGGGGGCTGTCCGAGGAGACCTCACCAGCAACGTCATGTTCCAACGGAATGACCTGGGACATTGGAGCAGGCTGTCCCTGGGACTGGCTGACGGAAGTCAGACCCATCTGAGATGGGGTGCAGGGTGGAGCCGAAGCCAAGGCCGGGGATCTGGAATCCCTCGACAGAACCCTCTTCAGTACGTCGAATGCCGAAGGAGAGCCGCTCTCTCTCTGATCCGAGAGTAGACCCTCCCTCGGATCTGACGGGCAGATCGGGGCCGGAGCCGACGCAGTCGGATCCGAAGGTCCAGCATGTTCCGACCTGGTCGGAGCCGAAGGCATACTGAGACCCTCATTCGAAGCTCAGCTCTCGGCTCCAAGAGTTTGGATCCGAAGAAAATGGACCCGACAGAATCGCGGGCATTGTCGGTGAAGTACCCGATACTGTCGGTGCCGATACCCCCCAGCGCCGACAACTCCAAACCCGGGAAGTGGGTCGGAGAAGGAGCAATTGGGGAAAAAAAGGGTGTCGAGCTCCCCCCCGGAGGAGGGGGGGGGGGAGGCAGGAGCACTCCCATCTGCAGCTGGGCCTGGAGGAATCTAATCATCCAGTCCAAGTCTGCGTCCATCAGGCTTCGGGTGGATCTGGATGAGGCCACAGAGGCGGGACGTGAGTGCCGCCTTGATGGGGGCCAGGCCTCCTCCCGTCCCGGTGAAATAGGAGACCACCGGAGCCAAGGGGTGAAAGGCTCGGAAGTCCTGGAGGGAGAAGACCGCTTAGCCGGCGGGTCCTATGAAGAGGCCTCGGCCCGCCGCTTGTGGTGCTTCTCCTTCCGCTTCTCTTTCCTGGACTCCCTATCCTCCTGGCCCGAAGCGGGAGGTTGAGTCCCGGCCAGTGGAAGGGAGGCAGGAGTGGCAGTAGCCATAGCAGGAGCCACCGAGGGACAGGAGGCCGAAGCAGAGTCCGGGGGCAGCAGCCCCGCCAGAACCAGCTTCGTCCTCAAGTTCCCTGGGATTGAATGCCGCACATACGGAGCAACCTGACGACAGGTGTCCAACCCCAAGGCACAACACGCACAGAGTGTGGCCATCCGCCGGGGATAGCTTATGGCCACACTCTGTACACTTGAAAAAACAGCTTTTGGGAACTCAGACATAGTGAAAGAAAAACACACACGCTAGGCGTCAACACACAGCACACTCCCTAATGCACTAACGAGGGTGGAGAAGGAAAACTATAAGAAGATTAGCAGGCAGGTAAAGGGAAACTAATGAGGGACCTGTATGCAACACACGCACACTAAATTTACCAAAAAAAAGGAGAGAAAAAAAAAGGGTAAAATTTTCTCACAAAAAGACGCTAAGCCTGGAACTCAGTGATAGAGCTGCTGGATGAAACTGCGGCAAACTAGATCTGAGGTCAGGTAGGGTTGGCAGGGGATTGTGGGTAGGGGGAGGAGCTTGGAGCTCGGCTCTATGCTGTTGAAAACTGCCGGCTCGGATCAGATATGGATCCGAAGACCCATAGGTTGATGCACAAATGAAGTTAACTACTTCAGATGCAAAGTTTGGGACAGAGCGTGGCCAACTGATAGGGACAGGAATGAATGTCTGTACAATCTCTTGTAAGTATCAGGAGATTCACAGGTGGACAATTGATTAAGGGATAGTACTTCCTTTGTCTGGTAGGTGGATGCATGCACCAAACATGACGACATCACGTGGCCCCTCATGGGAGAAGATGACATACCACCGCTACACAACAGTTCTTGCCTCACAATCTGCCTCTCCCCATAGCCTAAATTCTTGAACTGGGTAGTCTGCTCGGAAAAAGGATACATCCCAGACTACCTGAAAAGAGATGCAGGAGTAAGAGAACAGAGGGTACAGGAATAAGCAAGAGGACTGGAGGAGTGCTGCATACAGAACAAGGAGTTAAACAAGCAACTAAAGTACAGTTGCACAAGTAAACCTCGTCATAACAGTAGATGTCCGAATAATCACTGCTGCAGTAGCCTTGGCTATATGGATTATATTCTGCCAATGATATAAATTCTGGCCAGCTTCTAAAGCTTCGGGACATCTTCCATGCAGCCAAACTGTCAGAAAGCTCAAGCGGAGATAAAGACAAGTTTGGATGCAAAACCTTTTACAGGTTTCCAGCCAAAAGAGAGGGGGTCTAAGACCTGAAAGGAATATACTAGAAGCAGAGAAAGAAAAAAAATTCACATGCTACCATAACAAATACAAAAACAAGGTGGATTGAGTAAAGGAGTGGCTACTACAACAGTGATCATTCAAACATCTACTGTTATGGCAAGTTTACTTACACAACTATGTTCAGAATATTGATCACTGTTGCAGTTGGCTAAGCTATATGGCTACATCACCCTAGTTAACTACATTTGGGAGAAGGAAGGACAAGAGTCCAGGAGCCCCTGGAAAACATTCCTAGCAAAACCTGATCCGTGCCTAGAAGGGTCAAGCTTATAGTGCTTTGCAAATGTACAGTAAACCATGTAGCAGCTTCAAGAATACCTCTAGAATCCAACTCTTTACAAAAAGCCATAAATGAAGCCAAGGCCCCAGTACAGTTGGCCTTGCCCATACCTGGAATAGTTTTATTATTAAGAAAGTACAGTTGTGTACACCTACCATAAATGTAGATGTTAAGAGTGTCTTCACGGTTGCAGTCATGACTGTAGGGTTCTCCCCTGCCGGCAGGCAGCCCTCGGTCGGCTAGAATCCCAAAGTCTGGGTCCGGCGTCGGCTGTTCAACCATGCTCCCTGACGTCAGAGCACCAGGAGTATAAAGCTGACAGCCGACGCCATCTTCTCCAGTTTTTCTTGCCCCAGATGTCAGGAGTCCCAAAATGAACAAGGTCCCATAACCTTTGCAAATACACCTCAGAAGAATGGTGAAAAAAGGAAATACACAAAAGTAAAAATAAGAGGGGTCTGGAGGGTGGGAAACCCAGACTGCAACAGTGAAGACACTCGAACATCTACATTTATGGTAGGTGTACACAAATGTACTATGTTAATCATGTTTCACTGTTGCAGTCATGACTGTAGGGTAGAATCCCAAAGCTGAAAGAAAAGGAGGTGGTCATAAGGAGGAAGGGGTGGCTAAAAGGCCCTGCAAGACTGCAGAGGCAAAGCCTGCCCTAGACTTAGAGTAGAGAGGTAGATTGTAGTGCTCAGAAAATGTATGCACTGAACTCCAAGTTGCAGCTTCCAAAATGTCCTTGGTAGGAACTCCCCTGAGGAAAACCGCAGAAGTGGCAGCAGCTCTGGTGGAATGAGTCTGTATACTTCCTGGGATTTGTTTTCCATGGTGAGAACAACAAAATCTGATTCCATGAGCAATCCATTTAGAAATGGTCTGTTTTGAAATGGCTTTACCTTGGGAACTTGAAGCACAAGAAACAAACAATTGTTCTGATTTTCTGATGTCCTTGGTTCTATTCAGGTAAAAACGTAGCTGTCTGTGTACATCCAAGGAATGTAAGATCCTTTCCCCTTTATTTTGAGGAGTGGGGAAAAAGGTTGGCAAGTGTATAGTTTGATTTAAAGCCACTTTGGAAACCACCTTAGGCATGAAGGTAGGATTAGTCCTCAAAGATACCCTGTCTTGATGAAAAATAATATAAGGTTCCACAGCCATAAGAGCTTGTAACTCTGAAACTCTCCTGGCAGAGGTTAGGGCTAACAGGATGGCTGTCTTCCAAGATAAAAATTTGATGGCAGAAGAGGCAGCAGGCTCAAAAGGAGGCAAGGTTAGTTTTTCCACATCATAGTTGAGATCCCAAGCAGGAATAGGAGGAGATCTAGGAGGTCTTAAGTTCTTAGCTCCTCTGAGCAACTGTCGCATGAGCTGGTGGGAAAAGATGGGTCTGTAATATAATGCGCAGAAATAGCAGAGGCATGTATCTTAATGGAAGAGAAAGAGAGACCCTTGTGTAAGAGATCTGTCAAGTAAAGTAAAACTAAAGTAATGTTAGGAAGAAGAGGATCAGAATCCTGAGCCTGCATCCAGGAACAAAATCTTTTCCATTTTCCTGCATAAGATTTTCTAGTACTAGGACGTCTGGCTTCTAAAATGACATCCATAACCTGCTTGGGCAGTAAAGAAGAAATCAAAGGCCCTGGATTAACCAGGCCGCCAAGCTGAGAGTTCTGACATGAGAGTGTAGAACCTGACCCTGATGTTGGGACAGAAGGTTCGGAGACTGAGGTAAAACCCAAGGGGGGTCCAGGCATAGGTTTTTTTTAGAGTTGGATACCAAAACTGCCAAGGCCAATTTCGAGCCAGCAAGATCATCATCTTGGGCTTGTCCGGTTTTATCTTCAATAAAACCCGTGGAAGAAGAGGAAGAGGTGGAAAGGCATATCCCGAGAGGTTCCTCCAACTGAATGACAGGGCGTCCACTTTCCAAGCCTCTCTGTGGAAAGTCCTGGTGCAAAAAGTCTGTAGTTGATGATTGAGATGGGATGCAGAGGTCTATGTGAGGACATCCCCAGACTGCAGTTATCCTCCTGAATATTTTGGTGTCCAGCATCCACTCGTGTGGATCTGAAAGGTTTCTGCTCAGACTGTCTGCCAGGAAGTTTTGTTTCCTTGGTAGAAACTGAGCTTGAAGATCCAGACTGCAAGCTAGAGCTGTGTTCCATAGATCCATGGCTAGTCTGCAAAGGGGGTAGGAATGAGATCCCCCCTGCTTGTTTATGTACCACATAACTGTGGTGTTGTCTGTCTGTATTAACAGTTGTCCTGGTTGTAAAAGATTCCTGAAGGCCAATAGAGCTTTCTGAACGGCTAACATTTCCTTTAAATTGATATGCAGGTGCTTCTGATCCTTTGTCCAAAGGCCCTGCAAACAATTGCCCTGAAAATGGGCTCCCCAAGCATATTCCGAGGCGTCCGTGGTTAGAATCTGAGAGGCAGGAGGCAGACGGAAGGGCATCCCTTTGTTTAGAGCACATGCCCTGGACCACCAAAGAAATTCCTTTTGAAGGCAAGGAAGGACAGAGATCAGTATGTCTCAACTGTGGCAATGCTGAGACCATACACTTTTTAGGTACCACTGTATTTTCCTCATGTGTAGTCTTGCATATGGTACGAGAAGTATGCAGGAGGCCATGTAACCCAAAGCCTGCAGGAATTTCCTTGCAGATAGACGAGTTAAAGTTGCCAAGGTTCTGAAAGCTGAAGCCAGCTGCAACTGTTTTTCGGATGTCAGAAATGCCATCTGGGTTGTGGTGTGTAGAAGTGCACCCAGAAAAGTTATCTATTGTGATGGTGTCAAATTTGACTTTATGTTTACAGAGAATCCCAGGAACTTGAGGAGGTTCTGTACAAATTCTAGATGCTGGAGTAAGACATCCTTGCTGTCTGCCTGAATTAGGCAATAGTCCAGATAAGGATAAATTTGAATTCCCTTGAGTCTGCAGTAAGCTACTACTGGAGCCAGGCATTTGGTGAAGACCCTGGGCGCAGTAGATAATCCAAAGGGCAGCGCAGAGAATTGAAAGTGCCTCGATCCGGCTTTGAAACAGAGGTATTTTCTGCGATCCTGCCTGATGGGAATGTGAAAATATGCCTCATTTAAATCCAAAGTTACCATCCATGCATTTTTGGACAGCATTGGAAGTAGCTACTGTAGAGTAAGCATCTTGAATTTTGGAATCTCTAGAAAGGTGTTCAAGACCGACAGATCCAGAATGGGTCTCCATGAGTTTTGCTTTCCTGGGACTAGAAAGAGCCTTGAATAAAAACCTTTTCCCATCTCTGAAAGAGGAACCAGTTCTATGGCATTCATAGCCAAAAGAGCTTCCACCTGGTTTAAGGCCTCCATCCACTGATGTTTTGGAAGGTCTGGCCATCCGCTTGGCCTTGGCAAGGTATGAAAATGGAATTTGTAACCTCTTAAAACCACATCCAAAACCCATTTGTCTTGGGTTATTTGAGGCCAATTTTGATAAAAAAAAAAAGAGATTTTTCCTCTGAGGGGGGCTTCCAGGCAAGAAGTTCCTGTAGCCCAACAGAGGGAGTCATTGAGTTTGTTTCCTTTGAGATTGTGACCTGTCCTCTCCTCCCCTAGGGGTGGAAGCAGTCAACTGTCTTGGTCTATAAGCAGCTTGTGTTTGTGGCCTCCCTCTGGAACGTCTATATCTACCCCTCTGAGGCCTGTCTGAAGTGGGAAAGGACCAATTTTTAGAAGGCCAATTCCTGCTAAATATAGTAGGCTGTACTTGTAAGAAATCTTTAACTGTTTGCATGGATTTCGCCTTATCCTCCATCTTTTTAATCACCTCTTCAGCTTTTGATCCAAGCAAAACATTATGCTGAACAGGAGCATCCAATAATTTAGCCTTTACTTGTTCAGGTAAATTTTGTTCCTTTAGCCATGCATGCCTTCTGACGACTGTGCCAGAGGCCGCAGCCCTACAAGAAGCCTCCAAGGCATCAAATCCACAGTATAAACCATGCTTCCCAACCTGAAATACAATTATTAACTTTTTCTGACATTGGAGTGGAGCAAGAAAAAAGTTTCCCCAACGGGGTACTTAGCTTTGAGTGGAGAAGAAAGTCTTCGGACCGAAGTATATCAGTAAAATTAGTCAGGAGTCAGCCAACCGGCACTTGCGAATTGCTATCACCGCACGGCAAGAAAGACTGGGGAAGATGGCGCCGGCTGTCAACTTTATACTCCTGGCGCTCCGACGTCAGGGAGCATGGTTGAACAGCCGACGCTGGACCCAGACTTTGGGATTCTGGCCGACCAAGGGCTGCCTGCCAGCAGGGGAGAACCCTACAGTCATGAGTGCAACAGTGAAACACGATGAACATCATAGAAAAAGCCAATCGCTTTAGACAACTATCTGGAAATAATCTGCTTTGAGACAGGTTGTCCCTTCTTACAGTCACAAGAAAAGAAAAACTAATGATTATCTGAAAGATTTGGTTCTGCCAAGATAGTGCCAGAGTTGTCGGTGGGCATCCAAGGTACGCATTAGCCTTTCTCCCTCATTTTAGATTCAAGTAAGAAAACAGAGAAATGGATAGTCTAGCTTAAAGTAAACTCTTGATATTACTTTAAGCATAACAGGATTAGTTCTCAAAAAAAACACAACCCTGTCCCTATGGAAAACGAGAAAGGGTTAACTATAAAAGGTTTTGGAGCAGAGATCCACCTGTATTTAAGGATGTCTTATCTCCACAAAATTACTTCTCTTCTCAAAAACCCAAGCACTCAATGCATCTTTCTCATGTGTAATCTTGCCAGGGGTATCATGAGAATATGACACCATGAGGCTCAAAATCCTCCGGTAATCCATTGCAGTGACCAACATTGGAGTGGAAAGCCTTGGAACTAGATCTACATCTAATCTTTTCTTCTGGAAGAAAAGCTCTTGGAACAGAGGTGTCTAGTTGACATCCCAGGAACAAATCTGTATGGAGTCCAGAAATACTTTTGAATGGTCTCTTGGAATTCCAGCTTGCAAAAAAAATCTCACCCCAGAGACAGATTTCTCACATTTTGAAAGAGAATGCAAAGACAAGCAAGCCATCCAAATTTGGAAAAATGTCACTAGCCTACAAATCTGCTAACAACTGCAGCTAGACACTCAAACATTCTTGGTGCAGTGGATAGTCCAAAGGACAAGCCAGAAAACTGAAAATGTGATCAACACACAAAACCTTAAATGTCTGAAGTCTGGATGAATAGGGATGTGATAAACATATTTTAAGTCTAGTATTACCAACAGGAAGAAAACTTGGAGAACTGCACCCCAAAACTGAAAAAAAATAACTATACGTTTTTCAGCAAATCTTGAAATGTTCTGCACTGCTAATGTCTCCGTATCAAAGTAAATGGTTACTGTTATTTTTTTAATTTGTTATACCTCAAAATTATATGAAGGAGGCTGCCATGGCTAGGATTATTTTGTTTTACAGCCAATACTTTTGCTTTCCTCATATCATGTCAGAGGAACAGAAAGAAATCCTTAAGATAAGGGGATCATTTACTGTAGTTTTCTCTCTGATCAGTTGACAACTTTACTGTGACCGTTTACTTTTCACTGACTGCCTCAATCCACATTTTTAATTCGTTTACTTCCTTTGATTTTCATTAGTAGCCATCGCTGTTGCAGCATTTTAAGGAATGTTTGAATGACCGGCTTGAAAATGTAGCGGAGTTAATTGTTCTGTTCAAAGTAACAACTGTAGTTCAGTGTTCAAGTGTGAGAAATCTGATCCCTGTGATTAACAGGTGCTACTTGGGCTGAAATGGTTGGTGCTGCATTCACAGTTTTAAATACTATAGCTAGAATTGGTCTTGGATGCCAATTTTCTTTCCCCAACCCAATTCCAGAAAAAAAGTACAGTTGTGTACACTTACCATAAATGTAGATGTTAGAGTGTATTCACTGTTGCAGTCATTACATTTGGGTGATCTGCTGGCAAGTTGCCCTCAGTCGGCCTGATTAACAAAAAATTGGGTCCTGCGTCAGTTGCTGTCCCTTCTTCCATGACGTCAGGGGTATAAAACATGCAGCCGACGCCATTTTCATCGTTTTTTGTTGCCAGAGATGTCAGGTGCCCCTCAAATGGGGAGCAATATATATATTTATTAATTTGTTTAAAAGCCTTTTCTGATTGCTTGTAGTCATCTAAAGCTGTTTTAAGTGTATTTTTTATTGTAGTAGTTTAAAGCTGCTTTAAGTGTATTTTTTACTGTTTTTGCCTTACCTTTTAAAAAAAAATTTCCTTGTTTCCCACCGTTCTAAGCTAGTATAGTCCAGTTTTCACGCTAGTGCTGAATTCAGGGCTGTGTTACAATTTTCTGAGTTGCCCATACCTTACTTGGATAGAGAAGGTTTCTATGTTCACCTGTGAGAGAGGGAGCTTTGAGCAGCAATTTGTCCCTGGAAGAGTGGTTCCAACCCAGAAGTTAGTAGTTTATAGGTCATTTTGGGCTAATTTCTCTCTTTCATTTCCCTGCCTTAAAAACCGTGTTTGCACTGTTTTGCAAGTCCGGGCAGTGCCGGTTAGCTAGGGCTAAATTTATCCTGGCTCCACCAAGTCTCCTCTTCAGTTTTCCCTTGAAAGTAGTCTAACTCTCAGCCTAAACACTTAAAAGCATCCTACAGTCCAGCACTTGCTCAGACCTAATAGCAAGCACTACTATACCCAGACACTTGATTGCCCAGCAGGGCAAGGCTCATTTATTCACCCCTCACCAACCAAGCGACCAAGCAGCTCACCCTATTCGGGCATGACCAAAGGGCAATTTCAGGTATACTCTCCAGTCCAGCTGGTGAACCTGGGAATCCTGAGGCAATGTTACAACTGCCTCATGTACACAGACAACCCTCTTCTCCTACCACAAAACATTTACATATGCAAGAGATGCAATTATATAGCTAAACTGGAGGCTAAGCTCTCTCCACCCAAGACTGGAACAGGCAGTCATGAGGAGGTGGTTAACACTTGCACCACACCTCCAGCCTCACATAGAGATACTAAACCAGCACTGGCAAAAAAATACACAAATACACTAAATCATACTTGGAGTCTCTAAATAAAAACCTGCAAAAGCATCACAGACCTCCAAAGCAGACACCCAAAAAACCTGCACCTCCCGTCACAAACCAGACATCACATAAAACACAAAATCAGTGTGCCGCACAATCACAGCCCTTAAGGCGAAATAACATACCTAACACACAGTAATAGGAGACTCTATAGTCAAGCACACTGATGTCCCACTCACTAGGCTGGACAAGGAGAAGGTTACTGTTAGCTGTCTGTTGGGAGCCAGAATCCACCACATAACACAAGCACTCAGGTCACTCCAGAACAAGTACAAATATGACTGTCATTGTTCATGTTGGTGTGAATGACCTGAGATATACCTCCCTGGACTACATGAAAAGAGACATGGAAGAGCTATCTGATTATGTAGCCCAGGCGGGTATGACCCTGACCCAGAGTAGCATCCTGCCATCACCAAGAAAGATACCACAGTATAAAGAAAAAATGATCAATTTCAACAATTGACTAAGCGTCTGGTGTCCTTCAAAGGGGACCCAGTGTCCGTTGGCCTGGGACGACATGCTCGACAAGCCTCGTTGCTTTGCAAGAGACGTCTTGCACCTGTCACCCCTAGGCTTTCGAATACTGGCCAAGGCTCTTGCTGCCCCCATAGTGCCTTTTTAGGCAAGGCTCAAAAGTCAAACCCACTTCCGTAAACAGCACAAATAAAAAAATGAGGGTTATGCTACTCAACGCCAGGAGTTTAAATCTCAAAATGCACGTGCTCAAAGCACTCCTCAGTATGGAGAACGTCGACATCTGTGCAGTAACTGAAATCTGGTTCAAGGCTCCACAGAGCACCCCAGCACTACCGGGCTACAACTCCTACCACACATTTCGGCCACAGAACATGGACCGAAACACAAAAGGAGGGGGAGTATCCATATTCATCAAGGATACCTAGACCTCCAGATTAGTGGCACAGCATGATACCTCCGGGATCATCCATGTGCAACTAACATCAGGCAAACCTGCAATGCAAATTGTGGCCTGCTACAGATCACTCTCCATAACCCAGGACCACCATTCTGCCTTTCTGGAGACAATGGAAAACATGAAGGTCCTACTGAACACCCTGATATTGGGCAATTTCAATTACCCTACCATTAACTGGGAAAACTACTCAAGTACAAACTCCCAGGTCCAGCGCTTCCTGGAATTTATCAACTCAAATGCCCTGGATCAGCTGGTACACTCCCCTACCAGAGGTGAAAACATATTGGACCTTGTCATCACCAACTTGGTCGACAGGTGTTTCACACCGGAGGTCAGCCTGTCACTGGTTAGATCAGACCATAAACTAATCACTCTGGATGTCCACACCACACCACCACCTCCAACGAAGGAAACCACAGTAAAAAACTTTATAGCAAAACTTCACCTTACTTAAGACAGAGGTGGTAAGTTTCACAGCCCCCCACGCTAAAGGATAACAGTGTTCAATATGCAGGAACCTTTACAAATGTACTCTATGAGCACCTACAAGGATGTACGGATCGTGCCATCCCTAGCAAAACCAAGACTCACTCCCCTAAGAGAAGGAAACCAGTCTGGTGGAGCCCTGCAATAAACAGGCTATACAACAGGAGGAGGAAACTAGTTCAGAAAAAAAGCAAATCCCAACAAGGAAAGACATCCCTGTTCAGTATCAGTAAGAAACTAAGATCCCTCATAAAATCCTCCAAGGCCACCTTCGAAAGAAAAATAGCCAAGGATTCGAAAGATAACCACAAAGCCTTCTTTAGTTATGTCAAGAGGCAACTCGGCAGATATGCTCTGAGCTAGTGCAAAATCTGAGCTAGTGCAAAATAGCACAAAATATACGGAACCCACTGATATTGCCAACATCCAGGCAGACAGAGTCAGTGCAAACTTCACCCCCCCCCCCTCACCCACAAAATGGCCCACAACAATACTGGAAAAGTATAGTGTCCTGGAAATCAGATGCACAGGTGAAAACAGCCCTTTCAAAAGCCAAAAGCACAGTGTCAATGGGGCCAGATGGTGTCCCAGGCTGCATCTTGCACGAACTACAGAACAAACTAACCCCCCACCTAAACACACTGTTCAACCTCTGCCTCTCCACAGGCTACGTGCCCACAGAATGGCACACAGCAACTGTTATTCCGCTCCACAAAGGAGGGGCCACAAATGACCCTGGTAACTATCGCCCCATAAGCCTGACTAGCCTGGTCTGCAAGGCTATGGAGCGCATCATCATGGAACTCATTAACAAAGACATTGGGAACCTCCAAACACTTGACCCATCCAAGTTTGGCTTTGTTAAGGGCAGATCATGCCTACTAAACCTGGTTGACTTCTTTGAGACAGTCACCAAGGCCATACATGAAAGGAAGGTAGTTCACACAGCCTACCTTGACCACGCCAAGGCTTTTGACACCATTCCCCACTCGGGAATTATAGAAAAAAAACCCTACATCACGACATGGGTTGCCAACTGGCTTACAGACAGAACTAACAAGGTAGGAATAGCAGGCTCCAGGTCTGACTCTAAACCAGTCAAGTGGTATCCCACAAGGCTCGGTGCTGGGACACCTGCTGTTCAGCATATACTTCTCAAAAGTACAGGCAAACACAGGAGGACTGTGGCTAACCAAGTTTGTTGATGACTGCAAACTGGGAGCCATAATTGACTTTCTGGCTGACACGGGCATTCTCCAAAAGGGCCTTACTGAGACTGATACCTGGTGTCAAAGTCATGGTCTCAAGCTAAATGCCAAAAAATGTATAGTCATCCTGTTAGGGAAAAACAAAACACCCATGAATTACCACATAGGTGGCAGCCCCCTTAATACAGAAGAGTTAAGAGATCTGGGGACCCAGGTAGATGGTAATCTCTCCTTTGACAATCATATAGCCAAAGTAGTTAGGAAATCCTTCTCTGTAGCCCATTTAAGTACTAAAGGGTTTGCATCTAGAAATAGAGAGGTTATAGTGCCCCTCACTCGTTACTCATCAGACCCATCATAGAGTACAATGCCCCATTTGGGATGTACCTCACAAGACACTTCCAACAGCTGGAAAGACCACAAAAGTACCTCACCAAGAAGATTACTGGCCTCAAACATATGTCCTATGCAGCCCGACTGGAAAAACTCCAGCTGTACTCAGTCGCATATCGCTTACTCAGAGGTGATCTCTGCCCGACTTACAAAGCCATGTCCAACTCAGAAATGATGGACATGCTCCACCTAAAGAAATCCAAGTCACTGCTAGCCACTTGCTCTAGTGAGCTAAACCGTGCCACAACAATAAATAGAACATGCTGGAGGGATAGATTGCTGTCAGAGACTCCCCATGCCTTGGAACAAAATTCCTAACTACATTAGGCAGAGCCACTCACTAACACTCTTCAAGAGAAACCTTGATGAGTGGATGGGTAACTCAAAATACACCCCATGGGATCACTTCATTGGCTCTTCTTGACAGAGGCTCAGTTAATTAATAAATGGGGGGTGAAAGCTGACACACTGGCTAGGCTTATAAATGCCCTCAGGCAGATAGCCTAGTACCTACCTATGAACATAAGAACATTTAGCTTAAGTAGGTGATATGCTCGCGGTCTACAGAAATTTGGGTAATATGAAGTGTCTAAGCTTAGATAGGAAGGACTCTCATGGTTTGGGACCAGTAACTCAGAATGCATGGTCAAGTCATGAAGTTTGGAAAATGGGTTTTGTGTTACAGGACCAGTATAATTCAAGTTTCCATGAGGATGACTTTGCTGCCCCACCCAAATGTAAACACCATGAAAAGAACTAAATTACTTTGTAAACATCCCTGACGTAGTACGGAATCTGCTGTGGTCAGTACAATAAACTGTTACAATATGCTAAGTCATTGTCATTGCTTGAAACAGAAACTGTATATTTTGTATTGAATGACACACATACCAAAACTGATGATCCCAATTTCTACACTCCACAAAATATACAGTTTCTGCATATATAAAAGTTTTGCATTTATTAATCTGGAATTAGACACATACATAGTCAAAGTGAAACTGAAGTATAAAGCAGATTCTTGCAGTATTTCATTCAGATGTCTAATTTGTGACATAATTAGAGCTACAGCCACTACAGTTTAAAACACCAAGAAAAAGAAATGCACACATTCAGCAACGTACTTTTCTTTGGCAGATGTAAAAGAGACTAGCTTAAAGGCCAGAATGGATTATGCCTCCTACTCAGCAGGACACTGAATCATGCACTCTAGTTCATTGTACAACCTGCCTTAGTTTGAATTAAGTTAGTAAATTAGAAAGGGGAATGCAAAATGTTACTTAAACTAGACAGACGAGTCAATTCTTCAAGCAGCAAATTCTGAAAAAAAAATGCCAATTAAGATAGAAACATAATGTAAGATTCTGTAAAACTGATCATTTTAACTAAATAACTAAATCCAAACAAATATGCAAATGGAAGTTCATTTTTGAGGTCTGCATCCCCACCTATTTAAATGTTCTGTCTCTAAGGCAGAGTTACCTTGAAGATGAGTGCAAGATTTATTTTATGCATGAACGCCGATATCTATCATTTTAGCATTTTCTGAGGTGGCAAAACCTTGGCATTTGAGCATGTACCTGTTTAGGTGGGTGTCCACCTAAAAAAAAAAAAAGTTAAGTTTAGTCATCTCCATGGTATAGAGGGATAAAAGCACCGATAACAACTCAAGTAGTCTGAGCTAATTTAGTGGCTCTGGTCCATACAGAAGGTGTTATAAGAGATATGGGAACACAGGTTGACATCAACCTCTCTTTTGACCACCACATTGCCGCTGTGGTCAGAAAGTCCTGGTTAAGAAAGTCCTAGGTGGCACATCTCATTACTAAGGGTTTTGCATCCAGGAAGAAAAAAAGACGTCATTGTCTCCCTCTACTCTTCCCTCATTAGGCCAAACATTGAGTACAATGCCACATTTGGCATGTACCTCACTAAACACCTTAAAAAACTGGAGAAGCCATAAAAGTACCTCACAAAGAGGATCCTAGGCCTTAAACATTTGTCCTATTTGGACAGACTAAAAAAAACTCCAACTATTCTCTGTCTTATATTGCCTACTTAGAGGCGATCTCTGCTTGACTTACAAAGCCATGTCTGACCCCGCTCTGTTAGCAATGCTACATCTGAAGAAATTCCAGTCTCTCCGCACCACATGCTCCAGAGTCCACAACCTCATTACCATAATCAACAGAACATGCTGGAGGGACAGGTTCATAACCCAGAGACTGCCCATACAATGGAATAGACTTCCCATACATGTTAAGCAGAGCACCTCACTGGCCCTCTTTAACAGAGATCTTGATGAGTTGATGGGAAATAGAAAATTCACCCCAAGGATCACTCCAATGGCTTTACTCGACAAAGGCACTGGGAACTAAGTTCGGTTGGCACAATGCCAGGATAATTCTATGGGCTAGGCTTGTAAAGGCTCCAGGGCCATTAGCCTAGTACACCTATGAACACACACACACACACATACACACACACACACACACACACACACACACACACACACACACACACACACACACACACACACACACACACACACACACACACACACACACACACACACACACACAATTTAGAACACAAAAAAATATACCTCCAAATAAAAGCAAATACAACAAAAAGGCTTTTAAGCATAGTAACAGAAAGAAAAGGTATAAAAAGAGAAAAGTAGGGGGCTGGCGGGTGGGTAACCAGGACTGCAACAGTGAATACACTTGAACATCTATTTATGGTAAGTGTACATAACTGTACTATGTTCTTCGTGTTTCAATGTTGCAGTCATTACATTTGGGTAGAATCCCAAAGCTATGGTTGGGAGGATGGAATTATACAGCATTAGGAGCAGCTATAAGGCCCTGCAGGACAGCAGTGGCAAAGCCTGCTCTGGCTTTAAAAAGAGGTAAATAGTAATGCTTGGTGATCGTATGAACTGAGCTCCAGGGAGCAGCTTCTAGAATGTCTCTGGTAGGAACCCCTCGAAGGAAGGCTGCAGAAGTAGATGCAGCCCTGGTGGAATGGGATCGGATCCCCTTGGGGACAGGTTTAACATGATGCATGTAGCAGAAATTAATACAATGGCTTATCCATTTTGAAATAGTCTGCTTTGAGACAGCCTTTTCCAGTGCCCCTGCAGCAAATGCCACCAGTAGTTGCTCAGGATTTTCTTAGAGATTTTGTCCTGTTCAAGTAGAATCTTAGTTGTATGTGTATATCCAATGAATGCAGAATCCACTCTCACTTGTTCTGTGGATTTGGGGAAAAAAGTTGACAGATGAATGGTCTGATTAAGAGCCATACTAGATACCACTTTACGCATAAAGGATGCACTGGTCCTGAGCGCTACCCTGTCTGGGTAGAAAATAACAAAAGGCTCCACTGCTATGAGAGCCTGTAGTTCTGAGATTCTTCCAGCTGAAGTGACTGCTAAAAGAAAAGCGGTCTTCCAAAAGAGAAATTTTATGTCCGCAGTAGCAGCTGGCTCAAAAGGAGGCAGGGTGAGTTTTTCAAACACAAAATTGAGGTCCCATGCAGGAGTTGGTGCTCTCCTGGGAGGTCTCAAATTTTTGGCCCCTCTGAGGTACTGCTTTAGGAGATGAGAAAAGAGGGGAGGGCTCTGTGTTGTAATGAGCTGAAATGGCAGAGGCGTGGATTTTTATAGAAGAGAAAGATAGGCCCTTGTGAAGCATCTCAGTTAAATATTGCAGAATCTGAGGAATATTGGGCATTGCTGTCCTTATTCCTTGTGCCCGATTCCAGGCACAGAATCTTTTCCATTTATCAGCATAAGCTTTTTTAGTACTAGGCCTTCTAGCCTCCAAAATGACATCCATCATAGGTTTGCTGAGAGATGTAACTGGTGAAATTAGTTGATTAGCCATGCTGCAAGATTCAGAGTTTGGAGCCAAGTGTGTAGAATTTGAAAGTTCTGCTGAGACAGTAGATAAGGAGTCTGAAGTAGGTACCATGGAGGAAGGTGTGACATACAGCGCAGGAGCGGGTACCAGTGTTGGCGAGGCCAGTCTGGAGCAATCAGAATCATTTTTTGTTTTTCCTGTCTGATTTTTAGTAATACCTTGGAGAGCAAAGGCAAGGGGGAAAAGCATAGACTGACGTTTTTGCAGCTGAAGGATAGAGCTCCACTTTCAAAGCTTTTGTGTGATGGATTCTTGTGCAGAATTTGTCCAGCTGATAACTATGTTTGGGCTCCCCCATGTGTGTCAACATGCTGAAAATTTGCAGATCCAGTTTCCATTCGTGTGGGTCCATAAGATTTCTGCTTAGTTCGTCTGCCAGAGTATTTTGCTTTCCTGGCAGGAATTGAGCTTGTAGATGTATTTGGCAGCTCTTTCTGGTTGATATGCAGGTGCATTTGATTTGGGCTCTATTCAACCTGAATGCATCTCCCTGCCAGATGCGCCCCCCAAGCATAGTCTGACGTGTCTATAGTCAGGGTTTGGGTGGCACGGGGTCGGATCAATGACAGTCCCTTGTTTTGGTGACAGGCCTCTACCCACCATAGGAATTCCTGCTGCAGACAAGGAACGACAGGAATCATTGTTTCCAGGATGTGAAAACGTTTACTCCATAAGCTTTTTAGGTACCATTGACATTTCCTCATATGCAGTCTTGCATTTGGATTTAGAAGAACGCAGGAAGCCATGAACCCCAAGGCCTGCAGAATTTGTCTTGCAGATAACTGGGTTTTTGTGGCCACTTGAAGTAATCAATTGGATTTGTCTGGCGTGAGGTAAGCCATTTGGGCAGTTGTATTCAAGCTTGCACCCAGGAATGTAATTTTTTGAGAGGGTGCCAGTTGTGATTTCTTTTTGTTTATGGTGTACCCTAGGCAAGTTAGAAGCCTTTTTACAAATGCCAGATGCTGTAGAAGTGTGTCCTTGTTTTCTGCCTGAATTAGACAATCGTCCAGATAAGGATAAATTTGCATGTTTATTCGCAAAATGCAATTACTGGTGCCAGGCCCTTTGTGAAGACCCTGGGCGCAGTAGGCAAGCCAAAGGGCAGTGCAGAGAAAGTACAGTTTTGTACCTACCATAAATGTAGATGTTCGAAGATCCACATTGCTGCAGTCCTTACACTTGGGTAGTCCGCTGTCCTCGGTCGGCCCGAATATCAAAGTATAAGGCTGACGTCAGTCAAGGCGCATTTGACTGACATCAGGACGTCAGGGTACAAATGCGCATGACCGACGTCATATCCTCAGTCTTTTCTTGCCCCAGATGTCAGAAGACCCTAAAAATAAAGGTCAAAACCAAAAGACAGCAAACAAACAACCAACCACCCTTGCACTAATTATATGTACAATATATACAATATACACAATATTTACAACCCAACCCACACAACCACCTCTAACTACAGAGGGAAGGAGGAGGGTAAATTGGACTGCAGCAATGTGGATCTTGAACATCTACATTTATGGTAGGTACAAAACTGTACTATGTTCTTCATCTCACATTGCTGCAGTCCTTGCACTTGGGTAGAATCCCAAAGCAGAGGTAAGGGAGGATGGCCAAACTATAAGGAAGCAGGAGCTGCCAAAATGCCCTGCAAAACAGCAGTGGCAAAACCAGCCCTGGATTTAGAGTAAAGTGGTAGGTGATAATGCCTAGAGAAAGTATGCACTGAACTCCAAGTAGCTGCCTCCAAAATATCCTTGGTTGCCACCCCTCAAAAAGCTGTCAAGTGGCAGTAGCCCTAGTGGAATGAGGCCTAATCCCAGCTGGAATCTCCTTGCCATGATGGGAATAACAGAAAGCAATGCAAAACCCAATCCACTTAGAAATAGTTTGTTTTGACACAGGCTTGCCCTGAGAACTCAAAGCAAAAGAAACAAATAACTGCTGAGACTGCCTGAACCCTTTAGTTCTGTCCAAATAATATCGCAACTGCCTATGTACATCTAAAGTGTGCAAAATCTTTTCCCCTTTATTTTGGGGATTTGCATAAAAAGTAGGCAAATGAATAGTTTGGTTTAAAGCCACACTAGAAACCACTTTAGGCATAAAGGAAGGATTAGTACGTAAGATACCCTATCCTTATGGAAAATTAAGAAAGGCTCAACCGCCATAAGGGCCTGCAATTCAGAAACCCTTCTTGCAGAGGTAATGGCCAACAAAAAGGCAGTCTTCCATGATAAATATTTCAACTCAGTAGTAGCTGCAGGCTCAAAAGGTTGTAGAGTGAGTTTCTCCAACACAAAATTGAGATCCCAAGCAGGAGTAGGAGCTCTACGTGGGGTCTTATATTCTTTGCCCCTCTAAGAAATTGCTTGAACAAAGGATGAGAAAACAATGGTGGGTCACAGTCATAGTGAGCTGAAATTGCTGCAGCATGAACCTTAATAGAAGAGAAGGACAAACCTTTGTCCAGTAACTCAGTAAGATATTGAAGAGCCACACTTAAATTAGGCTCAGAAACATCAAAATCCTTTGCTGCACTCCAAAATAAAAATCTCTTCCATTTATCTGCGTACACTTTCCTTGTACTAGGCCTTCTAGCTTCCAAAATCACATTCAAAACTTGTTGTGGAAGTTGAGACCCTCTATGGTTCAAAACAGAATATGCCAGGCTGTTAGGTGAAGAGAGTGAAGTTTGACATTGAGCAAATGACTGCCCTCCTGGGACAACAGGTGTGGAATCAAGGCAAAGGCCATGGAGGCTTCCGTACCAGACTTCTCAGTAATGGGTACCAGTGCTGTCGAGGCCAATCTGGAGCTATTAAAATCATCCTTGGCTTGTCCTGTCTGACCTTTAGAAGTACCTTTGGGAGGAGAGGCAGAGGTGGAAAGGCATACACATGAAGATTGCTCCAATTGAAAGAAAGAGCATCCACTTTCCAAGCTGTGGGATGAAACCTTTTGTGCAAAACTTTGGCAGCTGATGGTTTAGTGGAGAAGCGAACAGATCTATGTCTGGAGTTCCCCATGACACTGTCAATTTCTGAAATACATGAGGATCCAATTTCCACTCGTGGGGATCCATAATTGCCTGCTCAACACATCTGCTAAGGAGTTCTGTGCTCCGGCAGAAACCTTGCCTGAAGATTGAGCTGTAAACTGAGAGCAGTCTCCCACAAAATCATTGCTTGCCTGCATAGAGGATAAGAATGTGTTCCCCTTGCTTGTTGATGTACCACATGACAGTTGTGTTGTCTGTTAGAATCAACACCTGTCCTGGAAGAAGTAAATCCTTGAAAGCTATTAATGCAAACTGGACTGCTAACATCTCCTTCAAGTTGATATGTAGATGTTGTAGTCTGGCAGGCCACTTGTCTTGTATCCACTTTCCATTTAGATGAGCTCCCAAGCTTTGTCTGAGGCATCTGTCGTTAAAATCTGACTCGCCTCTGGCCGGGTCACAGAGAGTCCCTTGTTTAGGTGACATTCCTGAGCCCACCACAAAAATTCCTTTTGAATGCAAGGTATTATTTGAATGACAGTGTCCAGATCCTGGCAGTGCTGTGTCCATACATTTTGAGATACCATTGCAGCTTCCTCATATGCAGTTTGGCATTGGGAAGCACCAGAATACAAGATGCCATGAACCCTAAGGCTTGAAGGACTGTCCTTGCAGTCAGCCCGGACTAATGAGATAGTTGATGGAAGTAAAGGGAAAGATTCTTTTGTTTGTCCGGGGTCAAAAAGGCCATCTGGGATGCTGTATTCAGTCTTACACCCAGAAAGCACATGTCCTGAGAGGGTACTAGACTGGACTTTATTTCGTTCACAGAATACCCCAGGCATCTTAGCACTGCTATCACATATTCCAAATGATGAAGAAGCTCGTACCTTCCTTGAGCCAGAATCAGGCAATCGTCCAAATAAGGATAGATCTGTATTCCTTGTAGCCTGAAGAAAGCTATCACTGGAGCCAGAACTTGTGAACACTCTGGGCGCAGTAGATAAGCCAAAGGGCAATGCAGAGAACTGATAGTGAGAAGTCCCAGCTCGAAAACGCAGATACTTCCTGCAACTTAGTCTGATAGGAACATGAAGGTAAGCCTCCTTGAGATCCAAAGTTACCATCCAATGATCTTTGCCCAGCAGAGGTAAAAGCTGTTGTAACGTCAACATTTTGAACTTGGGAATGTCCAGATAAGTGTTGAGGATAGATAAATCCAAAATTGGTCTCCACGTGTTCCCCTTCTTTGGTACTAGGAACAGGCGAGAATAAAATCCTAGGCCCACTTCTGGCATAGGGATCGGCTGTATGGCCCCTATTTGGAGTAACAGAGAAATTTGCTTGTGAGCCTCTATTCTTTGTTGAGGAGGAACGCCTGGCATGCCTTTGAAAGGAGGCAAGGTATGGAAATAAAACCTGTAACCGTGGTGTATGATATCCAATACCCATCTGTCTTGGGTAATTAAACTCCAATTTTCTTTGAAAAGTGCCAACCTTCCTCCCAAAGGTGCTACCAGACGAGAAGGCTCTGGCAGCTGAAAAGGTAGGTCATTGGGTCTGTTTACGAAAGGACTGACCCCTGCCCTCACCAAGACTGTGCAGGAGAACTCCTGTTCTAGGCCTGAAAGAGCCCTGAGCTCTGCCCCTACCACGCCTAGATCTACCCCTAGACTGGGAATCATAAGAAGGATACGCCCACCCCTTAGTAGGCCAATTTCTACTAAACTTTGGAGGCTGAACCTGCAAAAAATCTTTAACAGTCTGCATAGACTTAGCCTTGTCTTCCATTTTCTTTAAAACTGCCTCAACAGGAGAACCAAACAACACATCAGATTGTAAAGGAGCATCTAAAATCCTTGTTTTAACATGGTCAGATAAATTTTGATCCCTCAGCCAGGCGTGCCTGCGAAGAACTGACCCAGTGGCAGCCACCCTAGACGAGGCTTGTACAGCATCAAAACCACATTGCAAAGAATGCTTACCCACCTGTTCAGAAACATGTACTAAATTCTTGTAACTCTTTACAATCAATACCTTCCGCCAGAGCATCAACCTTAGACCTCAATTGTGAAAGGAGATAGTTTTGGTATTTCAACATGTGAAACTGGCAATTCAAAGCCCTCATAGCTAGAGTGGAAGAAGTATAAACTTTCTTTCCCCATCTATCCAAGGCCCTGGCCTCTTTATCTGCAGGAACCTGATTCTTGACAACAGAAGCCTTAACACCTTTAGGCCCCTGGCTAACAGTTTCTGGGTCTGCCCTAGGACTCTTAAAAAGATACTTATGAGCTTCAGGCACCCTGTAATACCTATCCGTTTAACAGGAGCAGGAGGCAAAGAATCAGGATTAAGAGAAGCCTCTGTAAAACATCTTCCACTACATCCAAAACAGGAGGTATAGCCAAAGGCCTATGCTGGGGTAAAACAAAATTCCCTAAGCCTTTTCCTGGAATCAGAGAAGTCCTGACCTTCCCACTTAAAATGCTCCCTCATGGAATGAAGCGTTTCTGAAAAAGAAAAATCCTCAGGAGGAGAAGCAGAAGGAGTAGAATCATCCACATCAGAATCAGAATAAGGAGAGTACTCCTGCAAGTCTTCAGCCAAGACTCTGAAACATCCAAGCCTGCTCAAAACTCCCTAGCTCAGGCTCCACCCTAGGTCTCTTATCAGGAGGGGCAAAGAACCCTAATCAAAGTAATCAAATCTTCTGCCATTTTAAGCATATGCTTCTTGGGCACAGTTCCTGAAGAACTAGGGGTGACACCAACTGAAGCTAAACCTGGCCTGCCTCTGGGAGAAGCCTTGGAAACAGAAGGAGAGGGCCTAACCACCCTAGGCAGGGAGGGGAGTATAGTAACCTGAGAAGCCCCATCACCCTGACCTGCCTACTGAGAGGCCACATCCTGCAATAACAAAGTCTCTCCCTGGGATCCCAAAGAAACCTTCGGTGGAACCACCGGCTCCACCGACACCTCTAAAGAACCGCGTCCGCACGGACGGTTCTTCTAGCCTAGGCTTAACTGCTTTGTCCTTGCGCTTCTTCGAAGAAGCGGGCGTCGGAGCATCCGACGGCATTTTATAATTGCACCACTTCCCGAAGACTAACCTGGCACAATCTAATCTCCTCTTTATAGTGCGCTTATTGAATCTAGCACAAGAGCGACACCCAACAACGTCGTGCTCAGGCCCTAAACAAGGAATACACAAAGTATGATAGTCTCTATGCGGTATCTGTTTCCCACAAGAAATACAATTATTCACTTTTTCTGACATCCGGTAAACCACTGAGGCAAGAAAAAACTAAAATATTCCCAACGGGTACTTAACCAACTTTGACTCGGTCTGAAACTCCAAATCGAAAAATTTCAGAACGCCAACCGGCACTTGCAATACTGCTTCTGCATCGGACCATGCGGCAAAAAAGACTGAGGATATGACGTCGGTCATGCGCATTTGTACCCTGACGTCCTGATGTCAGTCAAATGCGCCTTGACCGACGTCAGCCTTATACTTTGATATTCGGGCCGACCGAGTACAGCGGACTACCAAAGTGTAAGGACTGCAGCAATGTGAGATGAAGAACATCTGGTAAGGCAAATAGCCTGCTTTGAAATGGAGGTATCTTCTGCAAGATTCCCAGATTGGGATATGCAGATAAGCCTCTTTTAAAGTCTAGAGTTACCAACCAGGCATCCTTGTCTAGCACAGGCAGTACCTCTTGTAGAGTCAGCATCTTGAATTTTGGAATGTCCAGGAAAGTATTTAGAATGGATAAGTCCAGGATTGGACACCATGATTTCTTTGCTGGGTACTAGGAAAAGTCTTGAATAAAAACCTTGTCCCTTTTCCTTTTCTGGTACTGGTTGAATTGCCCCCATATTCATGAGGGACATAACTTGTTTCTGGGCCTCTGCCCACTGATTTGGAGGCAGATCTGGCCATCCATGGAAATGAAATCTGTATCCCTGGGATATTATATTTAAAACCCACTTGTCCTGGGTAATTAGATGTCAATTTTGTGCATGAAGTGCTAGTTTTCCCCCCAAAGGGGCTGCCAAAAGATAAGTGCTTGGAAATGGCAGAGGAAAGTCATAGAGACCGTTACCGTAGGGGGGTGCCTTGCTACTTCCAGATTTGGAGGTGGAGGCACCCCATTGTTTTGTTCTGTATGTTCCTTGTGACGTAAACCTGGAGCCATTGGAGTGTCTTGAGTTTGACCTGAGCGGCTCTGGTGGGTACTGGAAAGGACCAATTCTTAGTGGGCCAGTGCCTACTGAACCTGGGTGGCTGCACTTGTAGGAAATATTTTACAGTTTGCATAGATTTAGCTTTGTCTTCCATCTTTTTCAAAACTTCTTCTGCCTTATTACCAAATAGACTGTCCTATTGTAAGGGAACATCCAACAATTTAGCTTTAACATGATCAGGCAGATTTTGCTCTTTGGGCCAAGCATGCCTTCTCATCACAGATCCAGTTACAGCAGCCCTGCAGGAGGCCTCTCCAAGGAATCAAAATCACATTGCAAAGTATGCTTTCCAACTTGTTCAGCTGAATGCAATAAATCCTGTAACTCTATTTTCCACACAGTCAGAAATCAACATCATTTTCTGTTTAAGTAAGCCCATGACATGCTGATATTTAAACATATGGAACTGACAGTTTAAAAGCCAGGGTTGCAGACGTATAAATCTTCTTACCCCCATCTATCCAGCGCTAGAGTCTCTATCAGAAGGGGTAGGATTTTTAGCAGTAGAAGCCTCAACACCCTGGGAACCCTGGGAAATAGTTCAGGGTCAGCAGTAGGGTTTTTAAAAATAAATTTGTGGGAGTCAGGAACCCTGCAATATCTGTCTGGCTTACTAGGAACCTGAGGCAGGGAATCAGGAAAATCATCAACAATGTCTAGAACAGGAGGTATAGCCAAAGGCCTATGCTGAGGAAGAAGGAAACCCCTAAGCCTCTTTTTGGATTCTGAAAAATCCTGACTCTCCCAATGAAAATGTACCCTTAAGGTTCTCCAAAAGAAAAATCCTCAGGAGGAAAAGCAGAAGGGATGGATTCCTTCTGCAGAGTCCTCATAAGGTGGAACAGATAATTCCTGATCAGAAGAGGAATCAGAAAAAATGGAAACGTGATCGGAAGATTCATAATCAGTGCCTTGCCTAGGCCTCTTAGCAGGAGGGGATTGGGAACCCCTGATAAAGGTAATGAAATCCTCAGCCATTTTGATAATTTGTTTTTTAGGCATAGGGGGCCTGTGCACGTGGGCCAAGCATCATTTTTTTAGACATAGAAGTTGGTTTTGGCCTTGGCTTTGAAGATGGCGTCTGTTTAATAAACAAATCGTTAGACCTGAAAACACCCTCAGAAGCCGGTGCCTGCTCAGTGGCTCCAGACCCATCTAACGTAGAGACATCCGTGGGTTCAATGTCTCGTGGCATACCGGACTCCGAATGGGTCTCAGTAGAGGCCTGTGAATCAAAAGTAGTGGGTATCAGGGGCTGCGAAAGCACCTCACTGAGTACCGGCGACTGGCTTAGAAGCTTTGTCTGTTTTGGACCTCAACGGTCTGTCTCCATCTTTCTTTGTGTTTTTTGTGAAAACCGATAGTCTGATTGCTAACCAACAACATTTCTGGATAGTTAAATGTTGAGCCAAAATATTTAGATGCAAAAATATACCGGCGCTTAATAGTGCGTTGGTTAAATTTAGCACAAAACCGACAGCAAGGCACGTTGTGGTCAGGGCCTAGGCAAGGAATACAGTACAAATGAAAATCCTTATGATGTATTTTCTTCCCACAAGCAATACAATAAGTAACTTTTACGGACATCGGTAAGGAGCAAGAAAAAAAAAAAAGTTTCCCCAACGGTGTACTTACCTTTAGGTTGAAGACTTTGGTTCTGAAACTCAAAAACGAAAATTTCAGGAGTCAGCCGGCCGGCACTTACGTACTGCTTCGTGCACTGCGTGGCAAGAAAGACTGATGAAAATGGTGTCAGCTGCATGTTTTATACCCTTGATGACCTGACGTCATGGAAGAAGGGACAGCAACAGACGCAGGACCCAAGACTTTTTAATCAGGCCGACTGAGGGCAACCTGCCAGCAGACTTCCCAAATGTAATAACTGCAACAGTGAAACACGAAGATCATGATGCACTTTTGTGGAAATTAAAGTGTAGAAAAAAAATGCAAAATCATATACTGACAAAGCAAGAAGTTAGTGCCACAAAGAAAGAAAGCAAATATGTTAACCTGAGTTTTACTACAGCGAAAGACATTTGCATCTGAAAACCAAGCTTGAAGGCCCTGACTTTGTTCATACTACAGGCTACACTATATCTGAGGTGTGATGCTGGAACTGATAAAGCACATTTAAATGTCATGGTTTTCTTAATGTCTCTGTTGTTGGATAAGTGACCTAATTTACTGTACCACTCTTAGTAGTTGTTGTGATATAACAGATGCAGGAAAGAAAGGTAAACATAAGTAAATTATTTTTTCTGTATGTGAAGTGCTTAATCTTAGATTACAGAGAAGAAAAAACACTTTTTAGAAAGAAAAACTTGACATGTGGGCAGAGTTCTCCTTTAAGTGACATCATTTTGAATTTTGACACTACCCCAAACAGGTTTAGGAAAGACAGATCCAGAAATAGTCTCCAAGCATTTTTTTTTATCTTTGGCAACAGGATCATCTTTGAATAAACCCTTCCCCACCTAGGAAGGAGGAACTGTTTCCATCACTCCTACGGACAGCACTTTTAGAAACCATGAAGAGAAAAGTCTGACCTGGAGGATGAGGAATGAACCCTGGAAAAGAGGAACTTCCCCTCACTGCCAATTGTACCTTTATGAATGATTTTCATAATCCATTTGTCTGAATAGTTAATCTTACCATAACAGTAGATGTCCTTCTCTTTACTTTTACAGTATTCTTTACAATAGGGATCCCCTGGGAAGGATAACCCTACATCTGGCCAGTATACCAAAGCCTTTAGGTTGAAATAGGTACGCCACACGTCACACATGCTCCACTCGGATAGGGCATAAAGGTGACTATGGGACATACTATTCTCAGAACTGAATAAAACCCAGTAGGAACGAGAAGCAGTCTAAGGATACAGAGTGGTAACAAGTATATGCAGAAGAAAAGGAACAAGGGGAGGAGTAAGGGAGTGAATACTACGAGAGTGAAGAGAACAACAACTTCTGTTATGGTGAGATTTTACTCAAGTGTATTATGTCCTTTCATATCACTGTTTCAGTATTCTTTACAATAGGAAGAGTACAAAAGCTCAGAAAAAGTTAGGAGGTGAAGGACCAGGGCCCCTCAAGAAAATCATGTAAGATACCTAGCAAAACCAGCTCTAACCCTAGAAACAACATCCAACTTCTAGTGCTTGGCAAAAGGTAGGCACTGAAGTCCAAGTAGCGGCCTCAAGAAAAGAATTTATATCCAAACCCCTCAAAAAAGCTCCAAAAGAAGCCACAGCTACGGCAGAATGAGTCTTAAAAGAAGCAAGGCTTTTTCCACTGAAGGGATATCTAAAAAACATTTCCTTTTGTTACCTAAGAAGAAATGATTTGCTTGGAAACCACCAAACCTGAAGACCTAGTTACAAAATAAACAAAATAAAAAAACAGTTAAGTACTTCCCATAATGTTCCCTCTATGTTGTCTATTTTCATTTATCCTTGACCTATGGGTTTGGTTCAGATAACAGAACCAACTCTGCTGTTACAACTCCTACAAGCCAAAAACTCTTGAGCTTCACCTCTACCCACAATCCTTCTCTCCCAATTACCTCAGATTGTGTTTGCAGATTAGATATAAAAGTCGTATTTAAGGAAGCCTCAGTGGAAGCCATATCTGCTATACCTTAAGGATCACAATAACTTAAATGTACATTATCCATTCAAGAATCTTCAAAGACCAGGGGATGGTGGGAGGGGAGGCAAGGATAACTGAAAATGGACATCACAGATGGAACGTTATGGTAAGTACATAACTTCTTTACCTGATGTTGTCAATTTTAATTTTATCCTTGACATATGGGACAGGGTTCCCAGCTACTTTAGACCCTAGCAGAACTTACAGAAGGACATTCCTGAGCACCACTGAACCAAAGGTTGCTCTTCCCCTAGAGACCAAATCCAATCTGTAATGACTAATAAGCATATGGGGAGAAGCCCAAAAAGCTGCTGCATATCTCATCCATTAAAGCTCTAGACTGGAAAACTGGTGACAAGGCATATTCTACAAGATCTGTAGCCACAACATTCCTAAGCAAGACAATTTTCTTCTTGTCATAGATAAAAGGAAATACAATATTTGAGCCATCTGGCTAAGGTGACCTTGCTGACTAGCTAACCAAACCTAGCACTTGAAATGGAGACAAATAATTGGTCAGATTTTCTCAGGTCTTTCGTCTTGTGAAGATAAAAGCAGAATTGTGAACATCTAGCAAATGCAAACGGTATTCACCTCTGTTCGAAATGTTTGGAAAGAATACTGGCAAATTAACAGTCTGACATTAGACTCTGACACTACTTTAGGTAGAAAGGTGGGATTTGTTCATAAGGAAATTGTCTGTGAAAATTCGGATAAGGTGGTCTATGTAACATGGCCCAAATTCCTGAAATTCTTCTAGCAGATATTATTGCCACCAAAAATAATGTTTTCCAAGATGAACAGTTTAGATGAGTCTGCAAAGGGTTCTAAGGGAGAATGTACAATGACTTGCAACACTAGGTTTAGGGTCTAAGGTTGAATAGATCTTTGAAAGGTTTTAGAAAGTGTCCCTTTCAAAAATGAAATCTATGAAAAGCAAAGGAACATTCTACCAAACAAATCACAGAAATTTGAAATTGCTGCTAGTTGTTCACGGTGGATTGGGAAGCTCCTGCACTGAAAAGAGAAATCTAAAATATCAACAGAAGCGGAAAATGGGTCAAAATCTATTTCACAAGCCGAAATGGTAAATATCTTATATGGAAGGCTTATGAGACGCTACGAGAATTTGGCATACAGAGGAAGAAACGTTAAATCACCTGGCAACTAATGGAACTGGAAGAAGCATGACATCAGCTTGACGTTCAAAATGTCTGGATGAATTAGTCTGGATGGGACAGAAGGTCTGTAGCCAGGTCCAGAGTCCCAGGTCATTGAATTAGGTAAGGCCAAAAAAAGTGGAACCATGTCTATCAAGGACAAAAGGGTGCAATGAGGATGGCTTTGCTCTTCAACCCAAGTGCTTTCTGTAAGAATTTTGGAATTAGAGGTATGGGGGGAAAAAATAGTCTGGGGGGCCAAGTGTGGAAAACAGCATCCATCTCTTCTTGACTTTCCCAGAGGGGGAAATCAGGACAAAGTAGTTCCTACACTTTTGTTTAGGGGAGAGGCTAATATCACAGCAAGGCTGGCCCCACTGATGGGAAATCTTTTCCGTCACTTTTGGATTGAGAGACAATTTGTGAGGCTAGAGAATACATTTGCTCGGTTTGTCTGCCATCACATTGGAACTCCCCGGAATGTGCATTCCTATCAGAAAGCAGTTGGACGAGATCACCCACTGCCAAACTCAGAGTGCTTCTCGACAAAGGAGGTAAGAATTGGTTCCGGTCTGTTATTGTAACTACTGACATACTGTCTGCCTGAATTACGATTGTTCCTACAGGGAGAGCTGTTTGAAAGGCTTGCACAGCTTTTTGTTCCAAAACGCTAATATGCAAGTTGGCCTCTAAGGTAGACCAAGTGACTTGGACAGCCTTGCCCAGAAAATGCCCCCCCCCCCCCCATAGGAAGCATCCTTGGTTGCTATGGAAGGAGTAGGGGGCAGTCCAGGAGAATTTCTCTGGAGTGAATCCACAAAGCTAGATCCTTCCTGCAATGACTGATCAGAATCTGGTCAGACATGGGCTGGTACAGCCTAGACCACTGAGATGCCAGCAGCCATCGGAGAATTTGTGTGTGTCATCAGGTTAGGGGAACTAGAGTTATTGTTGGTGCAAAAGAACCTAGAGCCTGTAAAATTAGTTGAGCGAGTACCTTCGTGCTGCGGATTATTTTTTTTAACCCAAGTTATGATTTTTTTTTGGAGACTCCGTAGGGAATTGGATGCTACAGTTGTCCTCTTATTCAGTACTGCCCCTATGAACTCTAAACTCATAGTTGGAGTCAATTGTCATGATTTACAGTTATTCCTAGGTATGCACAGGTCTTGAGAACGTGCT
>NC_056738.1:317455708-317525708 GCF_019279795.1 Protopterus annectens
GAAACAATTGCAACAGAGCAGACAATGCGATTTCTTTTCGTTTATAATGTACCCCAGAAAAGTTAACACCTTTTGTACAAATGCATGAGGATTCGCAAGTATGTCCTGGCTTTCTGCCTGAATTAGACAATCTTCCAGGTATGGGTATATCTGAATATTTCTTTGCCTGCAAAATGCAATGACTGGAGCTTAGCACTTTGTGAATACCCTGGGTGCAGCAGACAAGCCAAAGGGCAGTGCAGAGAACTGATAGTGCATGCAGCCTGCTTTGAAGCGTAGGTATTTTCTGCAAGATTCCCTGATTGGGATGTGCAGGTAGGCTTCCTTTAAATCCAGTGTTGCGAACCAGGCATCTTTGCCTATCATAGGAAGCAACTGGTAAAGAATTAGCATCTTGAATTTTGGAATCGACAAAAAAAGTGATTAGGATAGACAGGTCCAGGATAGGACGCCATGAGTTGTGTTTTCTGGGTACCAGGAAAAGTCTCGAGTACAAACCTTGTCCCTTTTCCTATTCGGGTACAGTCTGAATAGCCTTTAATCTTAGAGAGATTACTTGCTTTTGAGCCGCTACCCACTGATTTGGGGGTAGATCTGGCCAACTGTTTGGGGTTGGTTGCGTGTGGAAGTGAAATATATTTGCAGTCATTACATATGGGTAATCTGCTTGCAGGCTGCCCTCAGTCAGCCTGATTAACAAGGTCTTGGGTCCTGTGTAGGTTGCTGTCCCTTCTTCCAAGACATCAGGTCATCAGGGGTATAAAACATGCAGCCAATGTCATTACATCAGTTTTTCTTGCCCCAGATGTCAGGTGCCCCCCTAATGGGGAGCAATTAAACATAAAAACACAAAAGGTATACCTCCAACAAAAAAGCAAATACACCAAAAAGGCTTTCAAGCATAGTAAAGGAAAGTTATGGGGCAGGAGGGAGGGTAACCAAGACAGCAACAGTTATCAGACAGCAACAGTGATCACACTCTTAACATCAACATTTATGTCAAGTGTACACAACTGTACTATGTTCTTCGCGTTTCACTATTGCAGTCATTGCATTTGGGTAGATTCCCAAAGCTATATGTTTGGGAAGAGGAATTTAGATAGTATTAGGGCCAGCTATAAGGCCCTGCAAGACTGCAGTGGCAAAGTCAGTTCTGGATTTAGAGAAAATTGGCAAATAATGATGCTTGGTGAAAGTATGTACAGAACTCCAGGTTAGCAGCTTCTAGGATGTCCCTGGTATGCATGCTTCTGAGAAAGGCTGTAGAAGTAGAAGCAGCCCTGGTGGAGTGAGGTCTAATCCCCTGGGGGATAGGCTTTCCTTGGTGCTTCTAGCAGAAATTAATGCAGTGGCTTATCCATTTAGAAATGGTTTCTTTTGAAATAGCCTTCCCTCTGCCCCCAAATGCTACCAGCAGTTCAGATTTTCTTTGAGGTTTAGTCCTGTCCAAGTAGTGTGCACATCCAAGGAATGCAGAATCTGTTCCCCTTTGTTCTGTGGATTGGGAAAGAAGTTTGGCAAATGAATGGACTGATTAAGAGCCACACTGGATACCACCTTGGGCATGAAGGATGGATTGGTTCCGAGTGACACCCTGTCCGCATGAAAGGTGATGAAAGGCACCACTGCCATAAGGGCCTGTAATTCAGATACCCTTCTGGCTGAAGTGATTGCTAAAAGGAAAGCTGTTTTCCAAGGAAGACATTTTAAGTCTGCAGTAGCAGCTGGCTCGAAAGGAGGTAGAGCGAGTTTCTCCAGTACAAAGTTAAGGTCCCAGGATGGGGTTGGAGCTCTACTGGGTGGTGTCAAATTTATGGCCCCTCAGACACTGCTTGAGCAGTGGATGAGAGAAGAGGGGAGGTTCTGTGTTATAATGAGCTGAAATGGCTGAGGCGAGGATTTTAATGGAGGAGAAAGACAGGCCCTTGTGAAACATCTCAGTGAAGTATTGTAAAATCTTAGGTAAATTGCTCACTGCTATGCTCATCCCTTGAGATTAGTTCCAGGCACAGAATCTTTTCCATTTTTCAGCATAAGATTTTCTACTACTAGGCCTCCTTGCCTCCAAGATGACATCTCTCTCAAGTTTCCTGAGTGATGGGTAAGGGAGAGTTTAAGTAATAAGCCAGGCTGCAAGGTTCAGTGTTAGAAGCTGAGGGTGCAGAATCTGGTTCTCCTGCTGAGACAGCAGGGAAGGAGTCTGAGACAGGTGCCATGGAGAGAACCGTGACATACTGCACAGGAGGGGGTACCAGTGTTGGCGTGGCCAGTCTGGAGCAATCAAAATCATCCTTGGTTTGTCCTGTTTGACTTTTAGTAGTACTTTGGAGAGCAAAGGCAGCGAGAAGGGGGCACAGACTGATAGGTTTTTCCAGCTGAAGGACAGAGCATCCACTTTCCAGGTTTATTTGTGGGGAGTCCTTGTACAAAATTTGTCCAATTGGTAGTTCTGGGGGGAGGCAAACAGGTCTATAACTGGGATCCCCCATTCGCTTGTCAACATGTTGAAAATCCTTGGTTCCAGTTTCCACTTGTGTGGGTCCACGAGGTTTCTGCTTAGTCCGTCTGCCAGTGTATTTCATTTTCCTGGCAGGAATTGAGCTTGTAGGTGCACTTGGTAGCTCAAGGCTGTGTTCCACACTGCCATGGCTAGTTTGCAGAGGGGGTAAGAAGGTGTACCCCCCTGCTTGTTTATGTACCACATAGCTGTGGTGTTCTGTCTTTACCATTAGTTGTCCTGGAAGAATGTAGTCCTTGAAGGCGGTCAGAGCATTCTGTACAGCTAACATTTCTTTTTGATTGATGATACGCAGGTGCATTATGACTTGGGTTCCATTTGCCTTGAATGCACTTCCCAGCCAGGTGAGCCCCCCCATGCATAGTCCATTAGGGTTTGGGTGGCAGGGCGTGGTGTGAAAGGTAGTCCCTTGTTTTGGCGGCAGACCTCTGCCCACAAAAGGAACTCTAGGCGTAGGCAAGGTATGATAGGAATCAATGTTTCTAGGCTGTGACAATGTTGACTCCATAGGCTTTTTAGATAACACTGTGGTTTCCTCATATGCAGTCTTGCATATGGAATTAGAAGAATGTAGGAGGCCATGAACCCCAAGGCTTGCAGTATTTGTCTTGCAGATAGCAGGGTTTTTGTGGTCACTTGTTTGAAGAAGGTTGTCAAATGAATTTGCTTTTCTGGCGTGAGGTAAGCCATCTGGGAAGTTGTATTCAAGCTTGCTCCCAGGAATCTAATTTGTTGACAGGGTACCAGTTGTGTTTTCCCAGACAAGTTAGAACAAGAAGTTATGTACTCACCATAACGTTCGATGTATGTAGTTCATCTAGCCTCACATTCTTACCCATGGGTTCGGAGCCGAATGTCGGCTCTGACTTAGCTCAAAGTCTTTCAATTGGCTGGGCTAAGATGTTATCCCATGCTGCACTGCTCTCTATCCCCAAATCTAGGTTGCTGCGAGCACCATCACTCACTCTCCATGCATAACACCTAAGGAAGGAAGAACAAACCAAGAATGAAGGGAACTCTGAAACCAGGCCTAAAGTACAGTTTTGTACCCACCATAAATGTAGATGTCCGATAGGTATGCATCTGCAGTCATCACATATGGGTTGTCCTGCCTCAGGCAGCCCTTCGGTCGGCCGGATTCCAAAGTCTGGGTCCAGCGTCGGCTGAAGTCGCCCCTTCCCCGACGTCAGAGCGTCTGGGGTATAAAAGCGTCAGCCGACGCCATCTTCCTCAGTTTTTCTTGCCCCAGATGCCAGGTGCCCTCTAAGGAAGGCTAAATTTGGAGAAATGCAATAAAAATCCAAACATTTGCAATAATATATATATAAAAAAACAAATACACCATAATAGATCCCCCAGCTAGCTAACAGAGGGGTAAGTACCCAAGAAATTCCACAGAGGGGAAGGAGGGAGGGTAAACCTGACTGCAGATGCATACCTATCTGACATCTACATTTATGGTAGGTACAAAACTGTACTATGTCCTTCAAGGATGCATCTGCAGTCATCACATATGGGTAGAATACCATAGCCAATCTGGGGGTGGAGGAACTAAGAAAAGGATGGTGTAGCTAAGATACCCTGCAGGACAGCCGTAGCAAAGCCTGCTCTGGATCTGGAATATAAAGGTAAATTGTAATGCTTGGCAAATGTATGCACGGAGCTCCATGTGGCAGCTTCTAAAATGTCCTTGGTAGCCACCCCTCTTAAGAAGGCTGTGGAGGTGGCTGTGGCTCTTGTAGAATGAGGTCTAATGTTAGCTGGTACAGTCTTTCCATGAAAGGAGTAACAAAAGTGAATGCAATTTCCTATCCACTTTGAAATAGTCTGTTTGGAAATTGCTTTTCCTTGAGTACCAGCAGCATATGCTAACAACAGCTGGTCAGCTTTTCTGAAACCTTTAGTTCTGTCCAAGTAGTAGCGCAACTGTCTGTGAACGTCCAGGGTGTGCAGCAGTTTCTCCCTTTGTTTTGTGGATTTGGGAAGAAGGTAGGCAAGTGAATGGCTTGATTCAATGAAACCCTGGATACCACTTTTGGCATAAATGTAGGATTAGTTCTCAATGAAACTCTGTCCTGATGAAAAATAATGAATGGCTGCACTGCCATCAGGGCCTGCAACTCCGAAACTCTTCTTGCTGAGGTTATGGCCAGAAGAAAGGCAGTCTTCCATGAAAGGTACTGTAAATCTGCAGATGCTGCTGGTTCAAATGGAGGCAGTGTTGGTTTTTCCAACACGAAGTTAAGGTCCCAAGCAGGTAAAGGTGGTTTCCGAGAAGGTCTGATGTTTTTGATTCCTCTTAGAAACTGTCTTAGGAGAGGATGAGAAAAGACAGGTGGATCAGTATTGTACTCTGCTGAAATTGCTGAAGCATGAATTTTAATAGAAGAGTAAGACAGACCATTGTGGAACATTTCTGCCAAATATTCCAGGATATGTGCCATGTTCATCACTGTTGCATCTAGGCCCTTTGTGGTGTTCCAAATGAGAAATCTTTTCCATTTTGCTGAATATGCCTTTCTTGTGGAAGGGTGGCGAGCTTCCATAATAATATCCTTCACTCTCTGGGATAGCTTATCCTGAGGAGGAGTCAAGGTATTCTCCAGGCTGTTAGCTGCAAGGTTTTCAGGTTGGAATGTAGCGTTTTGCATCCGTGCTGTGTCAGTACAAGTGGCCATAGAGGCAGAGGCCATGGTTTCGTACGTGACATGCTCCTTAGCAGTGGGTACCAGTGCTGTCTTGGCCAGTCCGGAGCCATCAGAATCACTTTTGGCTGTTCTGTCCTGATCTTCAGTAGCACCTTGGTCATTAATGGGATAGGTGGAAATGCATACACTGTTAGATTTCTCCAGCTGAAAGAGAGGGCGTCCACTTTCCACGCTTGTGGGTGGTATGTCCTTGAGCAGAATTTCTTCAGTTGATGATTGTGGGGTGATGCAAATAGATCTATGTCCGGCCTCCCCCAAGATTGTGTTATCTGTTGGAAGATGTCTGGGTGCAGCATCCATTCGTGCACATCCATGATATTTCTGCTTAAGCTGTCCGCCAGTGTATTGTCTTTCCCTTGCACAAACTGAGCTTGTAGCTGTATATTGAGTTTCAAGGAAAGATCTCATAGATTCACTGCCACTCTGCAAAGAGGATAGGAATGGGTACCTCCTTGCTTGTTTATGTACCACATAACTGTGGTGTTGTCTGTCCTTAGTAGGTGGCCTTGATGCAGAAAGAGTTTGAAGGCCTCGATTGCATGCATCACTGCTAGCATTTCTTTTTGCTTTATGTGCATGCGTAGCTCCTTTCGTGACCACTGTCCTTGGATAGCTCTGCCCTCCATGTGTGTTCCCCAACCTAGGTCTGAAGCGTCTGTTGTAATAGTTTGGGAGGTTTTTGGCTTTGTGAAGGGCAACCCCCTATTGGACTGGCTGGCCTGAGCCCACCACAGAAATTCCTTTTGAAGGCATGGAATGAGTGGGATTAAAGTTTCTAAACTGTGACTGTGCTGAGTCCATAAACTACTTAGGTACCACTGTAGCTTTCGCATATGTAGCCTTGCTTGTGGAATCAAAAGAATACAGGATGCCATGTAACCCATGGCCTGCAGGATTTTCCTTGCAGTCAGCTGAGTTTGTCTTGTCAGATTCTTGAAGTAATCCGGTAGTTGTCTTGGTTTTTCTTCTGTGAGATAAGCCATTTGGGTGGTTGTATCTAGATCCACACCCAGAAATGTTATTCTTTGGGATGGAACAAGTCTTGATTTGTGCATGTTGACTGTATATCCCAAGGCCTGCAAAAGATTGATGGCATAATTTAAGTCCTTTATCAAAGTTTGTTGGTTGTCCGCTTGTATGAGGCAGTCGTCCAGATATGGGTATATTTGAATCCCCTGAAGTCTGCAGTGTGCTATTACTGATGCCAGGCATTTCGTGAATACTCTGGGCACAGTAGATAAGCCAAAGGGCAATGCTGAGAATTGATAATGCTCTGACCCTGCAAGAAATCTGAGGTGTCTTCTGCAACTTTGTCCGATAGGGACATGCAGGTATGCCTCCTTGAGGTCTAGAGTCACCAGCCAAGACCTCTTGCCCAGCATGGGAAGGAGCTGCTGTAGAGTCAGCATTTTGAATTTTGGCACAATGAGATAAGTATTCAGTGCGGACAAATCGAGAATTGGTCTCCATTGATGTTCTTTTCTTGGAACAAGGAATAGTCTGGAGTAAAATCCTTGGCCTTGTTCTGAAAGAGGAACTTTTTCTATGGCTTTCATTTGTAGTAAGTTTGAGATTTGTTTCAAAGCCTCTGCCCTTTGATTTGGTGGCAGACCTGGCATGCCTTTTCTTTTTGGCAATGTGTGGAAATGGAACCTGTATCCGTTGTCTAATATTTGCAGTGTCCATTTGTCTCTTGTAATGCTGTGCCAATTTTTTGAGAATAAAGAAAGCTTTCCGCCCAAAGGTGCTTCTAATTGAGCCCTGGTTGGCGGAGTCAAAGCAAAGTCATTGAGTTTGTCCTTGTGCAGCAGTTGCAGGTCCTGCACTACCAGTCTGGTTTGGAGGCTGCCACTGACGGCCTCTGTAGGAGCCCCTAGCTTGCCCTCTACCTCTGGCGCGCCTGTTCCTGCCTCTCTGAAATCTTTCTGTGTCCAGAAAGGACCAATTCTTGGAAGGCCAGTTTCTGCTGAATCTTGGCGGTTGGACTTGAAGAAAATCCTTAACTGTTTGTACAGATTTTGCCTTTTCCTCAAATTTCTTTATGACCTCTTGAGCAGTGGAACCAAATAACTTTTGCTTTTCCAGTGGAGCATCCAAAAGCTTAGCTTTAACATGGTCTGGCAGAGATTGTTCCTTCAGCCAAGCATGCCTACGTATGACAACACCTGTCATTGCTGACCTACATGAAGCTTCCAATGCATCATAACCACACTAAGAAATGGTTGCTAACCTGCTGGGAGTTATGTACCAGATCCTGAAGGGATTTGCGGTCAAGGGGTTCAGTAGAAGACAGATTCTTATGCATTTCTTCTAACAAATACTCTTGGTACTGTATCATATGAAATTGACAATTTAATGCCCTCATGGAAAGAGTGGCAGAAGTATACACTTTTTTACCCCATCTCTCTAAAGCCCTGGACTCCTTTGCAGAGGGGAGTGGGTTCTTAGTTTCAGGATCAGCAGAATGGGCCTTGTAAAGAAAATTATGTGAGTCCGGGACCCTGTAATACCTATCGGGTTTAACAGGAGCCGGAGGCAGTGTGTCAGGGGTCATACTAGAGTCAGAATACACATCATCAATGACATTTAAAACAGGAGGAATAGCCAAAGGTCTATGCTGAGGTAAATGAAGAAAAGTCCTTAGTCTTTTCCTGGAATCAGAATATTCCTGGCCCTGCCATTTGAAATGCTCTCTCATAGAATGAAGGGTCTCCCCAAAAGAAATCTCTTCAGGAGGGGAGGCTGAGGGGATAGATTCCTCTGCATCCGAATCCTCGTAGGCAGAATAAGCCTCCTCCTGGTAGTCCGAGTGATCCGAGCCATCAGAGGCCTCCTCCGAGGATAGGGGATCGGGGGGGGGGGGGGAAATCTACCCTGGGCCTTTTGTCTAGAGGAGGTAGGGAGCCCCTCTACGGATGGGGCTGAGAGCCCCTGATTAAAGAGATAAGGTCCTCTGCTAAGGTTAGAATCTGGGAACTAGAAGAGGGTCCCTGAGGAATAACCCTGGGAGGCACGGCTTTAGAGTGTTCAGCAGCTTTAGCCCTGGTGAAGGCCTTAATGGACATGGATGCAGGAGGCCTGGCTGCACCACGTGCTGGTGTAGCTTTGTCTAGAGGTATGGTGTCAGAAGATTCCAAAACACCAGTTTCTGAAGGCAATTCCGTAACCGACTCGGCAGGAGCCTCCTGGACCGAGGCTGTCGGTTGTACTGTTTCAGGGTTCGGAAGTTCCAAGGACTCGGTATCAGCCGAGACGCTCGCGGTAGGCCTTGCTGCGGTTTCAGCCGAAACCGCAGCCCGCGTGTGTCGGTCCTTGTCTTTCCGCTTCTTAGGTAAATGTGAAGTCGGGGTTTCCGATGGCATTTTATATGAAAAACTAGCCCCAAAAAACTCCTCTGCGAACTCCGACCAACGTCTAAGAGTGCGTCGGTTGAAGGAAGCACAGGCTGAACAGGCCGAGACATCATGGTCTGGGCCTAAGCAGGGGAGGCAGTAAGAGTGGAAATCCTTATGAGGTATTTGTTTCCCACAAGTTAAACAATTATTAACTTTATCTGACATCGGCTGAGGCAAGATAGAGTCCCCAACGGGATACTTAGCTTTTGAAGTCTTCGGATAGCTGAATTACAGGAGCTGGCCGACCGGCACTTGCGAACTGCTTCTGCTTCGGGCACCACGCGGCAAGAAAGACTGAGGAAGATGGCGTCGGCTGACGCTTTTATACCCCAGACGCTCAGACGTCAGGGAAGGGGCGACTTCAGCCGACGCCGGACCCAGACTTTGGAATCCAGCCGACCGAAGGGCTGCCTGAGGCAGGACAACCCATATGTGATGACTGCAGATGCATCCTTGAAGGACATCCTCCAGATCCTCCAGGATGGGGGAAAAGTGGTGGGGGTAAGAAAGAATGTGAGGCGAGATGGACTACATGCATCGAACGTTATGGTGAGTACATAACTTCTTGATGTTATGTAGTCCAATCTTGCCTACATTCTTACCAGTGGGACAGCATCCCCAGCACCTAAATCCTGGGAGGGTCAATGGAAAATACTCCTGAGCACTGTGGAACCAAAGACAGACCTGCCTCTAGATACCACATCTAACTTGTAATGAGTAACAAAGGTGTGAGGAGATGCCCAAGTAGCCACAGCACAAATATCATCCATAGATAGTCTGGCCTGAAAAGCTGTAGATGTAGATACAGACCGGGTAGAGTGAGCCTTCACTCGGAATGGTAAATCTCTTCCCCATGAAGTATAAATGAAAGAAATACAACTGGAAATCCACCTAGACAACGTGACTTTGGAAACAGGAGACCCAATTCTGTCTTCTGAAAATGAAATGAAACAAAACAACTAATCAGATTTTCTGAGGTCCTTCGTTCTGTGCAAATAAAATCGTAATTGTCTGTGCACATCCAACTGCTGAAACTTGAGCTCTGTCTTGTTTGAGAATGGAAGAAAAAACACTGGTAATTCAATGGATTGGTTAAGGTTACCGACGCTACTTTGGAAAGAAAGGAAGGATTCAGAGACTCTGTCCTCATGAAAAATCAAATAAGGTGGTTTAATTGATAAAGCCTGAAGCTCCGAAACACTTCTGGCTGACGTGATGGATACCAAAAAGACAGTCTTCCAAGTTAAGAATTTTAAATCACAAGTGGCTGCAAGCTCAAAGGGTGGTGAAGTAAGACCCTGTAGAACAAAGTCCCAAGGCATAACAGGTTGAGAGACAGGATGACGAAGCAACTAAGTGCCGTTCAGGAAAGCCTTGCAGAGTCTATGTGCCATTAGACTAGGTTAGTCTGCAACATGAAAGGAAGAAATGGCCACCAACTGGACTTTAATGGTTGCGGCAGCTGATCCCTGGCTGAAAAGCATAGAAAGGAACTCCAATACTGACGAGATTGGAGCTGTGTAAGGGTCAATCTGTTTGGCATGTGCCGAGATGGAAAATTGCTGTAATAAATCTTCCTGGTCAACAGCTTATGAGAGAAAGATAGAATATAAACCACATCCAGCGAAAAATGGTGAAGTCTAACTAATGACGGAAGTGGAGTAGCCAAGCTGTCAACCAGAGGGTCCAAAGAGAGGGATGGAGCTGCCCTGACATGCGAGTCAGTAAGTCTGGTTGTGGGTCCAGAATCCAAGGAGCGTCCATGAGATAGGGATAAAGAAAGGGGAACCAAGTTTGACGAGGCCAGTGTGGAGCAATCAGAATCATTTTGCTTCCCAAGGATTGCGCTTTCTGAATAACCTTTGACAGCAAAGGTACCGGAGGGAAGGCATATATTAGACCGGAGGGCCAATCGTAGACTAAAGCATCCCTGGTAGACTCCCGCTGAGGGGGGATAAGGGTGAAGTAGCTGCTGCATTTGGCATTGAGGGGGCTGGCAAAAAGGTCGCAGCAAGGCTGACCCCCACCTGCGGAAAATCTGCTCCGCAACTTGACAGTTCAGGGACCACTCGTGAGGCATCAGAATAGCTCTGCCTAGCCTGTCTGCGATCACATTGGACTTTCCCGGAATGTGTGTTGCTACCAGAAAACGTTAGGAAGACACTGCCCACTGCCACACTCGCACGGCCTCTCTGCAAAGGGGATACGACTTGGTTCCTCCCTGTTTTAGATACCATACCACCGACATATTGTCTGAATGGATTGCAATAGTGCCGAGAGGAAGAAAGCTCTGAAGTGCCTGCAACCCTAGTAGCACTGCTCTCATCTCCAAGAGATTGATATGCAGATGCATTTCATGCTCTTGCCACTTGTCTTAGACTGTCCTGCCTAGATAATGCCCCACCCACCCAATCTGGGAGGCAGCCGTGGTCACCGTGGCAACTAGAGGCGAAGGAGCAAAGGGTTTTCCCGCAATGAGGTTGTCTGTGTGAAGCCACCAACTGAGATCCTGTCTGCACCAGTCGGTGAGCAGAATAGGGTGAGAAAGTGGAAGACATTGAAGAGACCACTGGAGAAGAATAGCCACTGAAAGAGCTCATATGTAACCTCACCAGGGGAGCTAACAATCGTAGCAGCCATCGTCCCCAACAACTGGAGGACCACTCTTCTCAGAGGAAGCAAGGCGTAAATCTGTTGTTGTAAGACTCTGATTCTTTCCTGTGATAGAAACGCCTGCATGAGCGCTATGTATAATTCAGCACCTATAAAGGTGACATGCTGCAAGGGCAACAAGGCAGATTTTTCCCAGTTCAAGGTGATGCCCAACTGTTGACACAGGTTCATAATAGCGTCTCTGGTCTGAAGAAGCAGATGCCTGGTGGTGGCAGTAAGGAGCCAGTCGTCCAGGTATGGAAACACTTGGAATCCCTGAAGTCTCAATTGAGCAGTCACCACTGCCATGCATTTGGTAAACACCCTGGGGGCTGTGGTGAGACTAAAGGGCAGGGCTCGAAACTGAAAGTGATTGGCTCCCAGCCGGAAGCGTACGTGACTTCTGGATACCCTGTCCATCTTTATGTGGTAGTAAGCATACTTGAGGTCGATGGAGCACATCCACACTTCTTTTCCCAACAATGGGAGAAAGGACTGCAACGTGGCCTTTCGGAACTTGGACTTTTGCACGTGTGTTCAGTCGGCTGAGATCCAAAATGGGTCTCAGGTCCCCTATCCTTTTCGGCACCAAAAAGGATCTGGAGTAAGTCCCTAATCCGATCTGGTCTGAGGGGACATGTTGGATGGCTCCTTTTTCTAGCAACTTTGAAACCTCTGAAGCTGCGGAATCCCTTTGACTGGGTGGAACATCCGGGATTTTCTTGATTGGAGGGGGATTGGACAAGAAGGGAATGACATATCCTCCGGAAATTATTCGTAGAACTCATTGGTCCTGGGTGATACCTTGACAGGCCTCCGGGTAAAGAGAGATGCGACCCCCGACTGGCTCCGAAAACACACAGTTGGGCCCTCGCATCAGGAGCGGCAGTAGGGAGAACCACGAAAGGAAGCGCAGTCTCCCGAGTTACGAGGGCCTCCTCTGCCCTAAGGGCGGCGTCTACCTGAATAACCACCCCCCTTCCCCTGCCTCTGGAGGGGGACTCACCTTCTGCATCGGGGGAAAAAAAAAAAAAAAAAAAAAAAAAAAAGAGCGTGTTAATGCGGTGTCGGCGGCCTGGAGTGGTTGAATAGTCGCTTCCGAAGGGACCGAAGCACTCGCAGAAGGCTTAGGAGTAGTATCGGTGGAAGACGTGGGCAGAGGGTGTCAGTCCCGGTCCTTACGTTTTTGGTAGTTTGTGCTGTCGGTTGTTCCGACGGCATGATGTAAGCGAAGGATTCGCCAAAAAAAGTTTTCGGCAAATTCTGCCCGGCGCCTGAGAGTGCGCTTATTAAAGCAAGCACAGGCAGCACAGGCCGAGACATCGTGGTCTGGGCCCAGGCAAGGGAGGCAGTAAGAATGGAAGTCCTTATGAGGTATTTGTTTATCACAAGACAAACAATTAACTTTCTCAATTTGTTCTGACATCGGCTGAGGCAAGAAAAAATGTTCCCCAACGGGGTACTTAGCTTTTTAGATGACTTCGGTAACTGAAAACACAGGAGCTGACTGACCGGCACTTGCAAACTGCTTCTGCTTCGCGCGGCAAGAAAGACTGAAGAAGATGGCGTTGGCTGATGCCTTTATACCTCAGCCGCTCTGACGTCGGGGAGGAGGAGACATCAGCCGACGTCAGACCCAGACTTTGGAATCCGGCCGACCGAAGGGCTGCCTGAGGCAGGACAACCCATATGTCAGGACTGCAGTTGCATTCTTGAAGGACATCCACGAAAGGAAGCGAGGTCTCCCGAGTTACGAGGGCCTACTCTGCCCCAAGGGTGAGGTCTACCTGAATAACCACCCCCCTTCCCCTGCCTCTGGAGGGGGACTCACCTTCTGCATCGGGAAAAAACTTCTGTGATTTCTTGAACCACATCTTCCCACCCCTCTGGGTGTTGGGATAAGGCCTCAAGGGAAGGGAAAAATGGACTCCTACGGCAGACAGAGTTTTTCCCTCTTGCTTGCACCTAGTGAGAGTGTGTCTTTAACCTTGGTTCCAAACAAAGAGGAACCAAATGGGGCGTCTGTGAATACAGACTGGAAGGCCTCCGCAACGTGACAAAGGTGCATCCAGGCAGGTCTCCCAAGAGCGACTCATGAACTTGCTGCCCTACTTGCTCCCTCGGCTGCGTGAGAGATCAGCTTCATGGTGGAGTTCGCAATAGAATTGAGGGTAGACATCTGAGTGTTGACTTTGAGCCACCGCCTCAAAAATGTTACTTGTTAGAGTATCTCCAAGCTCCTTTAGGAGATCTCTCTGGAGCCATGTAAAAAGTGTGATAAGTAATTCAGTGACCGCAGAGTAAAGGCCGCTGAAGAAAACATACACTTCCCGTACTGGTCCATAGTCCTAGATTCCTTGTTAGGGGGATGGACAGTGGAAGAAGTCTCAGCCAATTACTTCTTGGTGGCCACTGCCACCACCATGGCATTCACAGGGACTCCCTTGGATAGAAATTCCTTATCAGAAGGGGCAGACAACTTATTAGGCCTCCTGGGGACTGGTTCCACAAAGTCAGGAGTTTCCCACACCCTTCGACAAATCAGATCCAGAAGCTCGAAGGGTGGAGACACCCAGGAGGCAGAGGGCTGAGCACCAAAGGCCTTCAGGAACACAGACTCCTCTTTGGAGGGGACTTTGGATGGCCAGTCACCTCTTTGCTTCAAAATCTCTAGGATGTCTGAGGAAGAAACATCCTCAGAGGATGACTTAAGGGACCCCTCCAATTCCTCGAGGTCTGTGTCTGACGTTAGAGACTCATTTTGGGAATCTATGTGCTTCCTCTTACACGTTCTCTTTTGGGGTGGCTCCTCAAGCAAAAACTCTGAGGGGCCCTCAGAAATATGGGGACCACTCTTGGGGGTACCCTGAGGCCTTGGGGCTCCTCTGTCAAGAGATAGAGGGCGATCAGAGACCTGCACTGGCGCTGTAGAGGACAGAGTGACCAAACCGCATGATGCCACTGACTACCTGGTCAGCGGGCTCCACATGGCCTCGAAAGCTAATCCTCCCAAGTCTGCAGATCGACCAGTCATGGAAGACCTCGGATCAGAAGGGACCAGTTCCGAAGCAGAGACAGGAGCCAGGCTTCCCCACGCCGTAGCATAGAGAGGTGTCCTGAAGCTTCTCCCTCAGGTCTGACTGAGGAATCCTGAGTTCTGAACCCAGTGGATGGCGCCAACAGGGTCGGAGCGGACGTCGGAACTGAGAAGCCAGGAGGGGCTGTCGGAACTGACCTAAAGACATCAAAAGGAGCCAAGCACTCCGGCTCCGAAAGCAGAGATGCGCTGGGAGGAAGTATCGATGTAGGTAGAGGGACCGGCTCCATAGCCGACTGGGTCAGAGCCGAAAACAATTTAGCAAGTACCAGTGACTGAAAAAGTCTCTGCACCACTCTACCGACAAGGTCCGATAGAGACCTCCTCTCTGAAGGAGACCTGCGAGGAGGAGATACCGGCCGAAGGAGACCTGCGAGGAGGAGGAAATACCGGCCTAATGCTAGGCGACCAGCTTCGAACAGGCTCTGATAAAATAGGAGCCGAAGCAGGTTCCATAGACATGGACACTTCCTGCGACCCCGAGGACAACGGAGCCGAGGATGTCGATGATAGCTGTTTTCTCCGGCGGCTCTGAGGATACTGACTGAGCCGGGGATCGCTTTTTAGCCTTGGAAGATTTAGCTTTTGAAGAAGACAAAGCTGGAAGCACTCTCCAAACCCTCCTCGAAGGAGGGTTTCAGAAGTCCCTTCAAAATCAATTTGTTCTTCCTTTCCTGAAGAACATGCGGGCTAAAGGCATGACAAAAACTACACGATTCCTGGAGGTGAATTGCTCCCAAACAGTACACACAGAGTGTTCAGTGACAGACATCTAATAACTGCACCTAGTGCACTTCTTAAAGCCCGAGGACTTATGCTCCTTAGTGTCTTTAGACAGTCACTAGAAACTCCAGTAACTAACCCAACAACCACACCAACGATCAATCAGCCACAAGCGTGGGAACAGAAACAGACAATACACCACAAAGACCTGTAATTTAAACTGTCTTAGAACACAAGTGGGAGGACTAATTCCTCCAACTTAAAAACGGTCTTAGCCCAAGGGAAGTAAGTTAGCACACAAGGTAAACGAGGGGACAGACTAGGTCCTCTAACTGAAAACGGGCCTAGCCCATTGGAAACAGCTAATGGGATACCACAAGAACACCCTAAACAAGAAAAACAACTTTTCCACAAACACAGTTTAAAGATACACACACAATAGCTATGAAAATAGCTTTTTTTTTTTTTGCAAAACTTCTCTGCTATAAAGAAAAAAGGTACTTAGTCACAGCCAAAAGCGAGACCACGTCCGAGCTACACGAGCGGCAAACGAGATCTGGGGATAGAGAGCAGTGCAGCATGGGATACTATCTTAGCCCAGCCAAATGAAAGACTTGGAGCTAAAGTATGGCCGAGTCGGAGTCTACATCTGGCTCTGAACCCACGGGTAAGAATGTAGGCAAGACTGGACTACATAACATCACTTTTTATAAACGCCAGATGATTCAAAAGTATGTCCTGGCTTTCTGCCTGAAATGGACAATCGATCGTCTAGGTATAGGTATATTTGAATATTTCTTTGCCTGAAAAATAACTGGAGCTAGGCACTTTGTGAATACCCTAGATGCAGTAGATAAGCCAAAGGGCAATGCAGAGAACTGATAGTGCGTGTAGTATGCTTTGAAGCATAGGTATCTTCTGAAAGATTCCCTGATTGGAATGTGCAGGTATGCTTCTTTTAAATCTAGTGTTGCCAACCAGGCACCTTTGCCTAGCATAGGAAGTAATTGGTGAAGAGTCAGCATCTTGAATTTTGGAATCTCCAGAAAGGTGCTTAGAGTAGACAGGTCCAGGATTGGACGCCATGATTTGTCTTTTCTGGGTACCAGGAAAAGTCTGGAGTAGAAACCTTGTCCCTTTTCCTCTTCTGGTACCAGCTGAGTAGCGCCCATGCTTAAGAGAGAAAGTACTTTTTTTTTGAGCCTCTGCCCACTGACTTGGGGGTAGGTCCAGCCACCCACTTGGCGTTGGCAACACGTGGAAGGGAAATCTGTATCCCTGGGACACTACTTAAAACCCATTTGTCCTGGGTAATGAGTTCCCAGTTCTTTGCATGAAGAGCAATCTTCCCCCCAAAGAGGCAGTCAGAAGATAAGTGCTTGAAAATTTTAAAAGGAAATCACTGAGACAGTTTACCATAGGGGGGTATCTTGTTATTCCCAGATTTGGAAGTGGAGACCCCCCCCACTGCTTAGTTCTGTGAGTCCCCTGGGTATGTAACTTGGGGTTTTTGCTGCGTCTGGGTTTAGCTTGAGAAGACCTGTAAGGGGCTGGAAAGGACCAATTCCTAGAGGGCCAATGCCTACTAAATCTAGGAGGCTGAACTTGTAAAAAAATCTTTAATAGTTTGCATAGATTTAGCTTTATCTTCCATATTTTTAAGAACTTATTCAGCCTTGTTGCCAAACAGGCGGTCCTGATTTAAAGGAGCATCCAACAATTTAGCTTTAACATGATTAGGCAAAGATTGCTCCTTAAGCCAAGCATGCACAGACCCAGTAACAGTAGTCCTGCAAGAGGCCTCTAATGAATCAAAACCACATTGCAAAGTGTGTTTTCCAACTTGTTCAGCAGAATGCATTAACTCCTGTAAGTCTTCATTTTCCACACAGTCAGGAATCCACATCATTTTCTGTTTAAGCAGTCCAATAATATGTTGCTGATATTTTAATATACAAAATTGGCAGTTTAAAGCTCTAAATGCCAAAGTTGAAGTATAAACCTTTTTCCCCATCTATCCAGCGCCCTGGAGTTTCTATCAGAAGGGATAGGATTTTTAGCAGTGGAAGCCTTAAATGTCCTTGGACCCCTGTGAAATAGTCTCTGGATCTGCAATAGGATTTTTGAACAGAACTTGTGGGACTCTGGGACCCTGTACTAACAGTCAGGTTTACTGGGAGCAGGAGGCAGGGAATCAGGGGCCAAACTGGATTCCAAGAAAGCATCAACAATGTCTAGTACAGGAGGAATAGCTAAAGGTCTATGCTGAGGTAGGAGAAGGAAATGCCTAAGCCTCTTTTTTTGAATCAGAAAATTCCTGGCTTTCCCACTGAAAATGCTCCCATAGAGTATGTAAGGTTTCCCCAAAAGAAAACTCCTCAGGAGGGCAAGCAAAGGGAACAGAGTCCTCCGAATCAGAATCCTCATAAGTAGGTAAGGACAAATCCAGGTCATCAGAAGAGTCAGAAAAAACAGAATCCTGATCAGAAGATTCATAATAAAGCTCAGTCCTAGGCCTCAGATGGGGGAGGTTGGCTACCCCCGATTAGAGTTATTAGATCTTCAGCCATTTTTATCATTTGTTTTTTAGGCATAAAGGCCTGAGCATGTGGCCTGGGCGTCCGTTTTTTAGACATGGATCGAGATTTAGGCCTTAGTAAAGGAGGCGGCGTTGATTTAATATGCAAGTCCGTAGGCCTGAATACACCCTCAGAAGCCGGAACCTGCACAGCAGCTACGGACCCATCCGAGGTGGAGACATCCGCAGGTTCCATAGTTGAAGTATCTTGCGGCATACCAGACTCCGAATTGGTCTCAGCAGAGGCCTGCGAATCAGAAGGAGCGGGTATCAGGGGCTGCGAAAGAGCCTCACTGAGTACTGGTGAACTGGCGACTGGCTTAGAAGAGTCGTCGGCAATTTTGGACCTCGGTGGCCTGTCTTTATCGCTGCGTTTTTTTTAGGAATCCTGATAGTCGGATGGCTAACAGATGACATTTCTGGATAATCAAACAGAGAACTGAAAAATATGGAGACAAAAATATACAGACGATGGATAGTGCGCTGATTAAATAAAGCACAAAACAGACAGCAAGGTACGTCGTGATCAGGGCCTAGGCAAGGAATACAGTACGAATGAAAATCTTTAAGAGGTATTGGCTTTCCACAAGTAATACAATTAACTTTTACCAACATCGGAAAGGAGCAAGAAATAAAGAGTTTCCCCAACGGGGTACTTACCTTTTAGTTTAAGACTTAGATTCTGAAACTCAGGAGTCGGCCGTCCGGCACTTGCGAACTGCTTCTGCTTCGGGCACTGCACGGCAAGAAAGACTGATGTAATGGCATCGACTGCATGCTTCATATCCCCGACGACCTGACGTCATGGAAGAAAGGACAGTAACCGATGCAGGACCCAAGACTTAGTTAACCAGGCCGAATGAGGGCAACCTGCAAGCAGATTACCCAAATGTAGGGACTGCAACAGTGAAACACTAAGAACATTCCATCTGTCCTGGGTAATGAGTTCCCAGTTTTTTGCCTGCAGAGCAAGCTTTCCCCCTAAAGGAGCAGTCAGTTGAGAAATGCTTGAAAGTTTTAAAGTTAAGTCATTGAGACAGCTTACCATGAGGGGAAGTCTTACTACTCCCTGATTTGGAAGTGGGAGCCCCCCACTGCTTAGTCCTGTGCGTACCCTGGGACTGAAGCCTTGGTGTTCTGCTGGTTCTGGGTTTGAACTGAGAAGGCCTGGAAGAGGCAGGAAACGACCAATTTTTTTTGAGGGCCAATGCCTACTAAATCTAGGAAGCTGCACTTATAAGAAATCTAACAGTTTGCATAAGTTTAGCTTTTTCCTCCATCTTTTTAAGAACTTCTTCTGCTTTGTCGCCAACAGGCAGTTCTGATTTAAAGGAGCACCCAGCAATTTAGTTTTAACATGATCTGGCAAAGATTGCTCCTTAAGCCATGCATGCCTTCTAAGTACAGACCCGGTGAAAGCAGCCCTGCAAGATGCCTCTAGTGAATCGAAACCACATTGCAAAGTGTGTTTTCCAACCTGTTCAGCAGAATACATTAAATCCTGTAAATCCTTATTTTCAGCACAATGAGGAATCATCATTTTCTGTTTAAGCAATCCAATAATATGCTGCTGATACTTTAACATATGAAACTGGCAATTTAAGGCCCTGATGGCCAAGGTTGCAGAGGTGTATACCTTCTTACCCCATCTACCCAGAGCCCTGGAATCTATCAGAGGGGGTAGAATTTTTGGCAGTAGTAGCCTTAATGCCCTTGGGTCCCTGTGAAATGGTCTCCGGGTCCGCAGTAGGATTTTTAAAAAGGAACTTAAGAGAATCAGGAACCCTGTAATATCTATCAGGTTTTCTGGGAGCACGAGGTAGAGAATCAGAGGCCAAGCTAGATTCCGAAAAGGCATCAACAATGTCCAGCACAGGAGGGATAGCTAAAGGCCTGTGCTGGGGAAGGAGTAAGACATCTCTAAGCCTCTTTTTAGAATCAGAGTAATCCTGGCTTTCCCAGTGAAAATGTTCCCCAAGAGTATGTAAGGTTTCACTAAAAGAAAAACCTCCCGGGGGTGAAGCAGAGGGAATAGAGTCCTCTGCATCAGAATCCTCATAGGTAGATTAGGGTAAATCCTGGTCATCATAGGAGACAGAAATTTCAGAATCCTGGTCAGAAGTATCATAAGCAAATTCAGTCCTACATCTTGGAGGAGAAAGGTTGGCCTCCCCTGATTAAAGTAATAAGGTCTTCAACCATTCTTATTTGTTTTTTAGGCATAGAGGCCTGACCATGCGGTCTGGGCGTCTGTTTCCTAGGCATGGTTTGAGTTTTAGGCCTAAAAGAAGATGGCGTCAGTTTACTAGCAAGTCAGTAGGCCTGAACACACCCTCAGAAGCAGTTGCCTGCACAGCGGCTCCGGACCCATCCAAGGTAGAGACATCTGCAGGTTCCACAGTTAAAGCATCTCGCAGCATACCAGACTCCGAATGGGTCTCAGTAGAGGCCTGCGAATCTGAAGTAGCGGGTATCAGAGGCTGCGAAAATGCCCGAGTACCGGCGAACTGGTGACTAGCTTAGGAGAAGCGTCGTCGGCAGCTTTGGACCCAGGTGGCCCGTCTGTCTTTATTTTGCTTTTTTTCGAAATGTCAGTAGTCGGGTAGCTTACCAAAGACATATCTGGATAATTGAACAGAGTACCAAAAGATTTAGAAGCGAAAATGTACCGGCGGCGAATAGTTAGTGGTTTAAATAAGGCACAAAACTGACAGCGAGGTACGTCGTGGTCAGGCAAGGAATACAGTACGAATGAAAATCTTTATGAGGTATTTACTTTCCACAAGAAAGCAATTGACTTTTACTGACATCGGTAAAGAGCAAGAAAAGGTTTCCCCAACAGGGTACTTAGCTTTAGTTGAATTCTGAAAGTCAAAAACGAAAATTTCAGGAGTCGGCCGACCGACACTTGTGAACTGCTTCTGCTTTGGGCACTGCACAGCAAGAAAAGACAGATGTAATGGTGTCGGCTGCATGCTTTATACCCCTGACTACCTGACATCACAGAAGATGAGACCGCAACCGACGCAGGACCCAAGACTTTAATAATCAGGCCGACTGAGGGCTACTGCAAGCAGATAACCCAAATGTGATGACTGCAACAGTGAAACACTAACATTGTAGCAGTCTATGAACGTCCAATGAATGCAGGCAGTATTCTCCCTTGTTTGAAGGAAAAAATACAGGGAGCTCAATGGACTGATTAATAGAGAAGTCGAAAACCATCTTGGGAAGAAAAGATGAATTAGTACGAAGTGATACTCTGTCCTTATGGAAGATCAGGTAGGGGCTCTTGATGCATAAGGCTTGTAACTCAGAAATCCATCTGGCTGAAGTGACCGCCACCAAAAACAAAGATTTCCATGACAGGAATTTTAGATTACAAGTTGCAGCCAGCTCAAAAGGGAGTAGAGAGAGCGACTGGAGAACCTGGGAGAGATTCCATGCCTCCACAGGCTAACTGATAGGAGGTCTGCTATGGAAATTTCCCTCGAGAAAAAGTCTTACCAAGGCAGGTGGAAATGAGAGACTCCATCTGAACCATTATGGAAACTGGAAATCGCTGCTAAATGGACTCCAATGGTGGAAGCTGATGACCCATTGTCAAACAACTCAGAAAGATAGTGAAGAACAGCAGCTATGGGGGCTGAAAAAAGAATTTAGCATCCAATGTGACCACATAAGGAATCTTTTCCATTTGTCTCTGTAAAGTTTTCTGGTGGATGGTTTATGGGAGGCCAGAATAATATCTCGAACAGATGAGGAAAGTGTTTCCTGGCTGGCAACTAACGGAAGTGGAGAAGCCAAGCTGTCAGCTTGAGTGGATAGATTCGGGGGAAGTCAGCCCTTGTGGGTGAAATATTAGATCCTGACGAGTGTCTAAAATCCAAGGAGGTTCTAACAGGCGAGGTCAGAGGAAGGAAAACCACACATGATGAGGCCAGAAAGGGGCAATGAAGATTACTTTGCATCTCAACTGAATAGTTTTCCTTAGAAATAGGGGAATCTGATGATAAGCATAGAGGAGACCCACAGGCCAATCATGAGTCAAAGTGTCTCTCTGTGACTCCCCGTCTGGGGGAAGAGAGGGCTAAATAGCTGCTGCATTTTTTGTTTGATAGGGAAGCAAAAAGATCACAGCAAGGCTGGGCCCCAACGGCTGAAGCTTTCTGCAGTCACGTTCGGGTCGAGACCACTTGTGTGGACGGAGGATGAATCTGCTCAGTCTGTCTGCAATCATGTTGGAGCTCCCCAGGACATGGGTTGCAACAGAAAGCAGTTGGAAGTCATCGCCCAATGCCAAGTTCTCATGGCCTCGTGACATAGGGTGTAGGATTTGGTCCCTCCCTGTTTATGTACCAGACGACGGACATATTGTCTGACTGGATTGCAATTGTCCCCGATGGAAGGAGCGGATAAAGTGCCTGCAACACTAACAGCACCATCATCTCCAGGACACTGATATGCAACTTGACCTCCAAGCTGGATCACGTTCCTTGGATTTACTTTCCCTGGTGGCCCCCCACCCTATCAGGGAAGCATCTGTGGTCACCGTGGCGTTGAGGTGGGGAGTCTGGAAGGGGCGAAACCAAAGATGTTCGTCTGTTCTCATCCACCAGAGGAGATCTTGTTTGCAGGAGTTGGTGATGAGGTCCTGTGAAGCTCAGGGATGAAGACTGGATACCCACTGGGACAAAAAAGGAGCCATTGTAGTAGTCACATATGCAATCTGGCTAGGGGAACAATTGGGCTGGCTGCTGCCATGGACCCCAGAGCCTGTAGAACTTCCCTTGCAGACACCTTCCTTCGACAGAGTATCACTTGTACTTGTAACCTTAATCTCTGAAGTATGAGGAGAGAGAGACTTGACTTGAGTGTTGAATACTGCCCCTATAAATTCCAACTGCTGGGTGGGATGAATGTTGGATTTTTCCCAGTGTAAGGTGATGCCTAGGAACTCCGCTAGGGTGTTGTGGAGGGCCCTGACCAGTAGGCGTTTGGTGGGGGTGGAGAGGAGCCAATTGTCTGGCTACTGAAACACCTGGAATCCCTTAAGTCTCAGATGAGCAGTCACCACTGCTAGGCATTTCGTGAACACTCTAGGGGCCATCGAGAGACCGAATGGCAGGGCTCTGAATTGTAATGAACGGCTCCCAGTCGAAAGCGAAGGAGACTACTGGAGCACTTGTCCATTTTTATGTGGTAATACGCATCCCGGAGATTTATCGAGCACATCCAGACACCCTCCCAAAGAAATGGGAGAATGGATTGTATCGTGATCATGCAGAATTTGGTCTGAACTACTGACTTGTTTAGTTGGCTGAGATACAGAATGGGCCTCCAGTCCCCTGTCTTTTCTGGCACCAAAAAGAATCTTGAGTAAAACCCGGATCCGCACTGGTCTGGTCTGGGGGGGGGGGGATGGGGCTTGCTGGATGACTTGTTTTATACACAGCTTTGCTATTTCTGAAGCTGCCTCTTCCCTTTGACTGGGAAGAAAATCGGGAAGGGATTTTGGGGGTCTTGGATAAGATATTCGATATTAGAGGGATGTAGTAACCTCTGGAAATTATTCTCTGCACCCACTGATCATTTGTAATAGAGTGCCAGGCAGCTTGGTGCAGAGAGAAACAAGCCCAGACTGCTTCCAGAGGAAAGCAATTGGGCAACGCTTCAAGAGTGCCGATACGGTTGTTTGGAGAAGGAATCCCTGGAGTCCTGATTTTGGGGAGCCCTCTGCCCTGAAAGAGGCATCTTCCATTATTGGAACCCCATCTACCTCTGGGGGAGTCCTCACCACATGCAATACAGAAAGGGCCTTGAGATTTTGTATGCCACATCTTTCCACTTCTCTGGTTCCTGGAAAAGGAGCCCTGAGACTTGGAAAAACGTAGGCCAACGGCAGACAAGGTTTTTCCATCCTGCTCGCACCTGACTAGTGTGTCCTTCACTTTAGACAAGAATAAAGCTGACTATTCAATAGGGGTGTTTAAAAGGGAACGCTTGGGAGTCTGCAAGGTCACAAATGCGCATCCAGGCATGGCATCTCACCTACACCTGTACCCGCAGCTCTAGCCACCCCTTCAGTTGCGTGGGACAGCAACCTCATGGACGAGTTGGAAATAGACTCTAGGGTGGCAAGCTGGGAAGCAACTTTGGAACCCTCGCGGGTCAAAGTTTCAGACGGAGCAAGTGACCGATGAGATCTCTTTGGAGACTCGTAAACTGCGCCAAAAATTTCAGAGACCTAACAGCAAAGGTCGCTAAAGCAAAAACTCTCTTCCCTAATCTGTCCACTGCCCGGGACTCTGTTGGGTGGGTGGACAGCAGGACATTCCTCTGCAAGGTCCTTTTTCGTGGCAGCCATCACCATAGCGTCTATTGGTAAGCCTCTAGACCAATGAGGCTGATCCTGTGGAGGGGACATTATTCTGTCTGATCTCCGGGGAATGGCCTAGACAGATTCAGGGTTCTTCCAAACCCGCTGCACGATGAGCTTGACTAACTCATCGGCGGGGGGGGGGGTCATCCAAGCACCCAAGACGTAGAGGGCCAAGACCTGAAAGCCTGCAGGAATACGGATTCCTCCGAAGGGTTGAAGGGCTTCCAGTCACCCCTCTGCCTCAAAATTTCCAGGATGTCTCCAGAGGAGACATCAGACGGCGACTGTGGGGACCCTTCCCCATCATCGTAGTCCATATCTTCAGTGAGGGACTCCTCCAGGGAGTCCATGTGTTTGCTCTTACACATCAGTTTCCAAGGGAGTTCTTCGATGGAAGCATCCGAAGAAGACTCAGAAAGGGGGTTACCCTGTACAGGGGTTTTCTGGGGCTTGCGCTCTCGTTGTCCTGCTGGGATTGGCCTGTGATAGCTGCATCACAGAAGGAGCTGGGGGGGGGGGGGGGGGGGAGGTCTGACTGAGGAGGAATTGCTTCCCGAAACAAGCACCCTTCTCCATCACCCGGAAGGCAGGCCCACCTGAAGAGGAATGGGAGCCCAGAACAGAGGAAGACCATCTCTGAAACAGAGTCATGGCCCGCTCCCGGGTATGGAGCCTCAAGCAAAACCAGGGCAGGAGTCACCCTCTGATCCGAAGACAGAGCCGGCAAAACAACTGGAGCAGTACCGGGAACACAGTGGGTTCCACCCCACCCCAAGTATGAGACTGAGGAAGGGTTGGTTCCAAAGGAACCAACACCCAAAGGGGCCTCGGAGCCTCACACAAGTTAACTGCTGGCGCAGAGGAAAGGAATTCTCCTGCAGATGTCGGAGCTATGGGCCTCAGAACGGAAGGGTCTAAGGGAGGAGAATATGAGGGAGTTGCAGGGGCAATGGACCCAAAACCCGGAGTGGGGTGGGTTCTAGGAAAATCTGTAATCCCCTTGGCTGTCAGCAGCTGATCAAAGAGGCGCATCACATCCAACTCAGACAGGCTCCTGGTGGACCTTACTAGCATACCCGAGGGGGAGTTGGGTCGGTCCAAAAAGGGGCTAAAGGCTTGTCCAGCAAACTGATCCAAAGACAGGGAGTACTGGGTCCGTGGTGTAGCAAAAGTCAGCACAGAGAATTCCAGTTCAGAAACAGGCAAGAGTGGGATTACTGGTGCAGAGAGCGGGCTTGGAGCCAAAGCAATAGCCAGAGTGGAAGTCATTATTGGCTCCAAAGAGGTTGTCGGTACAGATCTCAAAACAGAGATGGGGGATGTCAGTACCGAGGTAATGGTAGGCAATATGGTCAGAGCGAAAACCACGGTAGGAACCTTAACAGTCTGTGCAGAGAGCGGCGCCGACTAGGAAGTCATGACAATTTTCTGTAGAGACCACTGCAGCTGAGCTTAGAGCAGAGGTGGTCAGAACCGAGGAGGCAATCCTGTGCTCCATGGAAGTCTCATGGGCCTTATGCTTATGAGGCTTGCCCCAATCACCGGCCGGTGAAGAGGGGTCAGAACGAGGACGTTTTTTGTCCATAGATGGAGGGATTGAGACAGACGCAGAAACAGCCTCAGAAAAAGGAGGAGAAGGAAGCAGGCCTTTGAGAATTTGTTTATTCCTTCTTTCATTCAGCGTCCGCTGACTGAAACTAGCACAAATGTCACAGGGAGGTTTCACACAAGTGTGGAACCCCCAAACAGTATACATATTCCTCATGTAGATCACTATTCAGGAGTTTACCATTGCAGGAAGAGCCATGCTTAAACCTCGAAGTCCCTTTCTTTTAGACATACCACAATAAAACAACACAATAACTAATTAGAGTAAGGAAAGGAAGGTAAGAGAGAGAGAGAGAGAAGAAATACCAACGATGGTATTCAGAATACCACAAGGGTAAAAAGGGGGTTTACCAATGATGGTACAAAAAAGGGATACCCGTGGGTAGAGCTGAATAAGATATCAAGAAACAGAAGCGTTAGAGAGAAAAAACTCACAAAATACTATAAATTTTGAAAAACGCAATACTTGGCTGGAGAGCTCGTTGAAACGCTGCTATATGGCTGCGCGGCAAACGAGATCTGAACTGGGAGATGGGCAATGTGGGTAGCAGCTTAGCTAGAGAGGTTTTTGGTGTATGCGTTCTTGGTATTAGGCGGGCTTGGAACTGAACCCATCAGTGATGAGTAGGAAGAAGATTAACAACTTCAGATGCTAAGGCTGCTGCTGCAGCAGGAGTGATAGATATGATGAACAAAGTGACATCTTGCCATTCATATAACACAATGCTGGTGGACAGCAACAATATACCAACACAAGTTACACTTTTAAAGTTACCTTTCCCCAGTCAGGTTTTAACTCTACGGTTCGGCAGCCATCTTCATATGCTTTTTGATATTCTCCTTTCTTTGCATATGCTGCAGACCTGTTGCTATAAAGAACATGGTTCTTTGGATCGAGCTTAATTCCTTCAGAGTAGTACTTCACAGCTTCATCAAGGTTTCCTGCACTTAGTGCTTTGTTTCCCTTCTCCTTTAACTCATTTACCTAAAATGTATTACAAAAAAAAAAAAAAAAAACACTGAGAACAGCACCTAATAAAAGAACTCAAGCAAGGATTACTAACAAAAAAACAAAAAGAATTTTAACACTTCCACAAAAGATAAACTCCCTATAACTGTACGGATGACAATGAGCAATACACATATTGCTACATAGCAGCCAGATAAATATTTCTTACCCCCAAACGACCTCCTTGCAGCCAACCATCAGCTCCTTTTCTCATTCACAGGGACTACTTAGCCTTCCCCAGAGGTTCAACTCGACCCACACCTGTGGCTGGTGAGGAGATGCACTGCTGCCAGGATGTGCACCCTAACCCCCACCATTCTGTGACACTAACTGCACAAAAGAAACTTCCACTTTCACACCAAAAAGTTTCTGTATGCATCCAAACACTGTGTGAAAATAGAAGTTATTTTGCAGCATTTAAAAACAAAATAAAGGGGAAGTATTCTTCCTAACACAGAAGACTAAACATGCACAGTCCCGTGTTATTGGCATTAAATATTAATGTGGAGGCAGGAGGCAGTTATGTCACTTTGGGCTCTAGCTCTAATTATGCTGGATTAACATGGGTAAATAATTTTTAATGGTTATGTAACTGACAAACTGTTTACTGAAACTGTAAGAGGTCACCGGCCTGGTAATCTGGAGTGGTGGCAATTTACTACGTTAGGCCAGGACAAAAGCCTGTAAATGTTGGAGAATATGACTAGACTTTTTGGAAATTAATGTGCGTGTGTTTGGCAGTTTATCTGAAATACACTTGCTGCAGGGAAATGAACACTGGAAGGCAATGAAGTCCAGAGACAATAGACAAGAGGTCTGGGGGCTAGTTCAAAAATGTGTACCAAATGGCAACAATGCACATTTCCAGAATGCATTTGTGTCCAAGCTGAACTGCGCAAGTTACTCAGGGACTCTAACTGGTATGCTTTCTTTATGCTTCAACGGAGAGTCACACCATTCATTCGAAAACATATCATACCCCTGGTGTCAGAGTTTAAAAGTATGAAACTTCATGCAGTGGAGCAGACCTCAAACACTGTAGCCCAGATCCACCATGAACAATGCTACTTGAAAGCAATTTTAGCAGCAGGTTTTCCTCCATACACAGACATGTCTCAGTCTGCACTCCCCAACGCAACCAGTTTAAAACATTAAACCCATGAAAACCCTGTTATTATACCCAGCACAAATTAAGAGGACAACTGGTAACAGCATCAGATTCACACAGAGACTAATAGAATACCCACATAGAAAGAAAGAATAAGGGAAGGATCAGTGAGGTAACACCTAAACATTTTTATTCAAAGGTGAGCTGCTGAAAGGATTATATAAGTGAAAGTAACAGCCCCTATTAGCAAACCCTTGACACAAGATACAAAAACTAAGAAAACAATGCTGAAATAACCCTTCAGCCAAGTTAATTTTTCTGTTCATATTTCCCTGGAAATGTAAGAAGGGTCAGGAATAAGTAAAGTATTTCACAGAATCCACTATGCCACATCACTTTTCTTCTGTTAAGCAGTGGCATCTATAACCACCAAACGCCTCGACGTATCTCCCTATACAGGTTTATTCATCCCCCTTTATCAATCCAAAGGGGACCAAAAAGAAAGGACAACCCAAAAGCTCATATTACAACAAATGTCAATGAGTCTACAGAAATACCAAACACTCCTACAGGACCCTGCAATAGGACTCCCAATTACATCCTGGCACACACAAGCCTGTATTGTGCCACTTAGTCCTTCTACTCACCAACAAGCATCTCTAAACAACCGTAACTGGACCCAGCAGGTCAACCTGATGTACAACAACTCATTGTGAACCTTCCTCTACCATTTTTCTTAAAGACGTGTTCCTTACATCAGTAAGGATGAAAAAAATCACAGTAAATTTAGAAGGATTATGAAAGCATATTTAGCTACAGCACCTCCCCTTGCAAAGGGACACAGACCATTACATTTCCATGCTTGCTACAGTAGTAAGAAGCTTCATTCCTTAAATCCAGAAATACATACAATAAACTGCCTTAAAATAGTGCAACATGCGACAATCAAATTATATCACAAATATAAAAACTGTACTAGACAGATTTATTAGCAGAGTTTACATGACAGCTTTCTGTTTGCACTGATCAGTAGTACAGACTGGCAACTGCTTTGGAGTGGCTTTGTCGTGGTCAACTTGTACTACTGTGAAATGGAGACTAAGGTTTAAAATTAGTGGGGGGGGGGCAGACCTTGTTTTTTTTTTCCAACTCTGTGACAAAATGACATGGACATCTGGGATCAAGGCAGTTGGAGTTGCTGAATAAAAAAAAGTAGCAATGGATGATACCTAAAGCATTCTGTAATTGCTTGCCTGCTTACAACTGAAAAAAAAAAAATTTTAAACACATATGTGAGCTGACAACCTAAGTATCTGATTAGACAGCATGAATGTCTGGAAGTTCTGCACTGTGACAAGTTATTTGCTACAACACATCTGGTCCAATATGTACTTTAAGACAGAACTAAAGCCACAAGCTTTCAGTTGCCTCAGAATAAAAGACTTTACCACTCTAACTACCCCCCCTTCATTTATAGACAATGCTCTGCCACCTGGCTTTGTCTCCAAATCTGTTGCACCATTCTAATATGGAACAGAAACGCTCAGGAGGGGAGACCGCTAGACTACGCTGGCAATGAGAAAAGGCTGAAAGTAACTGATCTACTTATCCAGATTCATTGCTATGTTAAAGTCCAGAACTTTCTCCTCTGGGGTAAAATGGTCCATCCCCAGGAACATTAGAGGAGGCTCAAATTTATCCTCCCCAGGGTGTCACAATATGGGAACTTCTGTCTTATTTTATAACACATTAAAGAAATATATTTTTAAATAAATGATAGCATTTCATGCAGTATGCACAAGTTATTCACTTACCATGTTAGACAAGGAACAGATGGTTCAACCTGTGGTTTATCAGATCAGTCCCAGATCTGATGCCAGCCTTCTCAGAAATTTTGATTTCACAGCTCTGCCTCCTTTGCTTAAAATTCACTGCCCACCCCATCCGCCACATTTCAAGTTTACCCCTCACACTACTCCTAGGAGATGCAGAACTTTAGAAATGTAATCTAAGACCCAAAAATGGGACACCCCAATAGCTCAACCATCTGATCATGTACAAGACATATTCCTTCTAGAAGGGGGATAGAAAAGAAGGAGAACTGAACCAGAGAGAGCTGCTCATTATCATCATAGTACATAATTTTCGTACCCCATGTTGTCTTTTCAGTCCGGCTTCAATCTGTGGGACAAAGTCCCCAGAAACATCAACCCAGGGAAGCCCTAGGAAAGAACATTTCACAGAAAAGTGGAACAAAGACCCGAGACCAAGACTGTACATCCAATTTGTAAGGGGAAACATGAGTGCTAGACCAAGTAGCAACAGCACAAATGTCAGCAAGACAGACTGGAGAAAAAAAAAAGTTGCAACTGCACTTGATTTTGCTTATAAAGGACCTTTTCTCAAGCTGTACACAAAAATGTAGATATAACCAAGACGCTATTAGGATAAGATCACTTTAGGATACAGCCTTGTCCAGCCTGGTCCTGGAGGAACAAAAAGCTGCACTGCCTTTCCAAATGTTTTGGTTCAATCCAAATTCACCAACATTCAGGCATTGTAACAAATATTCCCCCATATCATTAAAATTTGAAAAAACAGGTAAATTAAAGAGCTGATTTAAAGAAGATTCTGAAGCTACTATGGGCAAAAAAAAAGATTAGTCTTGAAAGTAACCCTCTCCTTATGCAAACTTTAATGAGGGAGGATACAGGGTAATGCATGCAGCTAAGAAACTAGTCTTGCAGAGGTAACTACCATCGGGGGGGGGTCCAAGATTGTAACTTTCAAGGGGAATGGATGCTAAAAGTTCAAAGGGTGGGCTAGCCAGCAGCATCAATGGCAGATCTCAAGAGGGAACAGGATCCCAAAATGGTGGTTGTAACAACAAAAAAGTATCCTTCAAGAAAGCTTTACAGATCTTCAGGCAGCCAAGGGAATATTATTCTGCCAATGTAAAAGCTAGACATGGTGGTAAGCTGGACTTTAATAAAAAAAAAAGTTAGACTGGAAAATATTTCCAAATAGCATCAAGCAGGGCTGAAAAGGGGTCTAGAACATTAGATGAAGTCCAAGCAGCAAAACATATCCATTTACTAGCATAAAATCTTTTCATGTAGAAGGTTTCTGAGAAGATGACAGAATGTTGATAACTGTCGGAGATCCTGGGATTCTTGATCATTGGAACTGAAAAAAAACAAACATGTGGTTAACCTCAGGGTGTGAAGGGTGTGTAGAGAAATCACCTCTGGATAGGTAATCAGCCCCAGAGTGGGGTCTAGCACCCAAAGTAGGCAACAAGGGTGAAGCCACAGGAAGGGAACCAGACCTGCAAGGGTCAGACTGGGATAATATCAGTCGCTCTGCAAACTGCTTTCTGGAGAAATAGTTGGATAAGCATATAGGAGACCCAGAGACATAGTATACAGAACAATAGATATCAATAACTGTGCCACAGGTAGAACCAGATGGGGAAAACTGCTGCAGTTTGTGTTGGGGGGGGGGGGGGCAAAGAGTACCCAACTACTGGAAAATCTGAGCAGCTACTTCTGGATTCAGGGACCACATATAATAGGAGGTCATTCCTTCAACTGTCTGTCAAGATATTGGACTTTCTGGGATGTGCATTGCAGTCAAACTGCTGAGAGGAGACTGACCACTACCACACATTCACTGCTTCCTGAAAAGAGGGTCAGATCATGTTCCCACCTGTTTAAGCAGCAAACCACAGTCATTATCCATCTGGACTGCAATCACATCCTAAAAGGCCTGCTAAACTAAGAGGACCACTCATTTCCTCCAAGGCCAAGCTACACATCAATGTTTTGGAAGACCACATTCCCTGGACCATTTTCCTATGAAATGCCCCACCTCAGGAGAGGTGCAACCATAGTGACAGTGATCGGAGGTTGGGGAAGAATGAAAGGTTGCCCGGCAGTGACAAGATGGGACTCCTGCCATCATCTGAACCAAGCCTTACAACAGTTTATATTACCAACCAGAAAATCCATGGAATGAGCCAAGTACAACCAATGAGATGTTAATGTCCACCGCAGGACCCTCATATGGTACAAGACAATAAATCGATGTCATTGTGTGTCCATGAAGCCTCTGCTCAGAGAGACTATGACCTGGGGATTACAGTTATGCTATTTATCGGAGTGATCTACTGAATGGCAGCCTATAAACTCGGACTTCTGCACCAGCTTCGCACTACTTTTCCTAGTTCACCATGACTCCTTATTCCAGTTGCCTGTCCATAGGAGTCCCAAGCTTTGACAAGTGATGTTCTCATGGAAGCAGTAAGAAGAAATCATCCAGGTACAGGAAAACCTAGACCCCCTGCAGCCACAGCCCCGCTTCCACGAGACCAAGGGGCAACACTCTAAACTGACAATGGACAATGCCTCCCAGGCAAAAATCTCCTGGACTGACTCAATCTTTATATGATGGCAATCATACTTAAATGACCCTGACCTTTAGTAGCATCCTGCCCTCACCAAGAATGATACCTCAGTATAAAGAAAAAATGATCAATTTCAACAACTGGCTAAGCTTCTGGTGTCATTCAAAGTGGATCCAGCGTCTGTCAGCCTGGGACGACATGCTCGACAAGCCACGTTGCTTCGCAAGAGACTGCTTGCTCCTGCCACCCTTTGGTTTTTGAATATTGGCCAAGGCTCTTGCTGCCCCCATAGTGCCTTTTTTAGGCAAGGCTCAAAATTCAAACCCACCTCCGTAAACAGCACAAGTAAAAAACTGAGGGTTATGCTACTCAACGCCAGGATTTTAAATCTCAAAATGCATGCGCTCGAAGCACTACTAAGTATGGAGAATGTCGACATCTGTGCAGTAACTGAAACCTGGTTCAAGGCTCCAGAGAGCACTCCAACACTACTGGGCTACAACTCCTACCACACATTTCAGCCACAGAACACGGACCGAAACACAAAAGGAGGGGGTGGATCCATATTCATCAAGGATACCCACACCTCCAGGTTAGTGGCGCAGCATGATACCTCTTGAGATCATCCATGTGCAACTAACATCGGGCAAATCTGCAATGCCAATTGTGGCCTTCTACAGATCACCCTCCATGACCCAGGACCATCACTCCACCTTTCTGGAGACACTGGAAAACATGAAGGTCCTACAGAACACCCTGATCTTGGGAGATTTCAATTACCCTACCATTAACTGGGAAAACTACTTGAGTACAAACTCCCACACTTGGCGCTTCCTGGAGTTTATCAACTCAAATGCCCTGGATCAGCTGGTAAACTCCCCTACCAGAGGCCACAACATATTGGACCTGGTCATCACCAACATGGGCGACAGGTGCTCCATACTGGAGGTCAACCCGTCACTGGTTAGATCAGACCATAAACTAACCACCCTGGATGTCTACACCCCCAACCAAGGAAACCACAGTGAAAAACTTTTCTAAAGCAAACTTCACCTTACGTAAGGCAGAGGTGGTAAGTTTCACAGCCCACACACTTAAGGATAACACTGCCCAAGATGCCGAATCCTTTACAACTGCACTCTATGAGCACCTACAGGGATGCATGGATCGTGCCATCCCTAGCAAAACCAAGACTCACTCCTTAAGAGAAGGAAACCAGTCTGGTGGATTCCTGCCATAAACAGGTTATACAACAAAAGGAGGAAACTAGTTAAAAAAAAAAAGCGCAAATCCCAAGGAGACATCCCTGATCAGTATCAATAAGAAACTACAGTCCCTCATAAAATCATCCAAGGCTAATTTCAAAAGAAAAATAGCCAAGGATTCGAAAGATAACCACAAAGCCTTGTTTAGCCAAGTCAAAAATTTAAGTGGCAGCTCACAGATATGCTTGGAGATAGTGCAAAATAGCACAAAATATACTGAACCTACTGATATTGCCAACATACTGGCAGATAGATTCAGTGCAAACTTAACCTCCCTCTCACCTTCAAAAGGGCCCACAACAATACCAGAAAAGTGTAGTGTCCCGAAAATCACAGAAGCACAGGTGAAAACAGCACTTTCAAAAGCCAAAAACACAGCATCAATGGGGCCAGATGGTGTCCCAGGCTGCGTCTTGCACGAACTACAGAACAAAACTAACCCCCCACCTAAACAGGCTGTTCAACCTCAGCCTCTCCACAGGCTATGTGCCCATAGAATGGCACACAGCAATGGTTATTCCACTCCACAAAGGAGGAGTCACAACTGACCCTGGTAACTATCGCCCCATATGCCTGACTAGCCTGGTCTGCAAGGCTATGGAGCACATCACACTTGACAAGACCCAGTTCGGCTTTAAGGGTAGATCATGCCTACTAAACCTGGTTGACTTCGAGACAGTTACCAAGGACATAGAAGAGGGAAAGATGGTTCACACAGCCTACCTTGATCTCGCCAAGGCATTCGACACCATTCCTCACTCGGGTATTATAGAAAAACTCACCAGCCTGAACATAAACCCCTATGTCACAAGATGGGTTGCCAACTGGCTTACAGACTGAACTCACATGGTAAGAATAGCGGGCTCCAGGTCTGACTCTAAACCAGTCACAAGTGGTGTCCCACAAGGCTCAGTTCTGGGACCCCTACTGTTCGGCATATATTTCTCAGAAGTACAGGCAAACACAGGAGGACTATGGCTAACCAAGTTAGCAGATGACTGCAAACTGGGAGCCATAATGGACTCTCCGGCTGACATGGACATCCTCCAAAAAGGCCTTACTGAGACAGGCACCTGGTGTCAAAGTCATGGCCTCAAGCTAAATACCAAAAAATACATAGTCATCCTGTTTGGGGAAAAACAAAACATCCACGAATTACCACATAGGCGGCAGCCCCCTTAATACAGAAGAGGTAATAAAGAGATCTGGGGACCCAGGCAGATAGTAACCTCTCCTTTGACAATTATATTTTGCCAAAGTAGTTAGGAAATACTTCTATGTGGTCCATCTAATTACTAAGGGGTTTGCATCTAGAAATAGAGAGGTTATAGTGGCCCTCTACACGTCACTCATCAGACCCATCATAGAGTACAATGCCCCATTTGGGATGTACCTCACAAGACACTTCCAACAGCTTGAAAGACCACAAAAGCACCTCACCAAGAGGATTACTGGCCTCAAACATATGTCCTATGCAGCCCGATTGAAAAAACTCCAGCTGTACTCAGTGGTATATCGCTTACTCAGAGGTGATCTCTGCCTGACTTACAAAGCCATGTCCAACTCAGAATTGATGGACATGCTCCACCTAAAGAAATCCACAAGGCAACCAAAAAACAGACTCTTACATGAAAGGGGTTTCTGCAGTCCCAGAAATGGGTGATTTTGGGGTAACCCACCCATTTGTCAAGGTCGGTGTACTCAGGAGATTCTTGATTCTTCGAGGGGAATCCATGTGCTTCCTCTTACATTACTATGTACCTACAGAACAGGAGAATCCAGGGAGATTTAGCAGGGGGAGGGGCTTGGAGGCTCAGATGCGTCAGCTGTCCTCAAGCCAGCTGAAATGCATCTGCAAGTCCATACCAATGAGAAGGGAACAGGACGTTACTGCCAACCAATCTCTAAAGAAACATATTTCTATGACACTGAAAGCCAAAGCCAAGGCCAGATGGCCAGAACAGATACTCCTCGGACCAAAGGATTTGAGTGAGACACTGGTATCTAATGCTGACAACCTGCTCAGACACCAAAACTGGAGCAGAACTGTCAAGTGCCAATGTCCGGAGAGGAAGGGATGACTCCAGAGTCAACCCCTGCCCAAGAACGATAGCCCCAAACTCTCAGCTCAGAAGCAATCCTGACTCAGACTCTACCACACTGGAGCAGACAGCAAAGCAACCAGATCCACAAATCCCAGAGCCAAAATGTCCAGAAAAGGAAAAGATTGATCTGAACTCTCTGGCAGGAAGGAGCCCTAGTGTGGCCTGCAAAAAAAAAAAAAAAAAAAAAAAAAATCACATCAGCTGTTCCAAACCAGAAGACTTCAAAACTCCCAGAAAGGGAAGAAGGAGCAGACGAAGCAACTGAAGGCAGCTTTGACACCTTTGTATTGGTACTAACATCAAACCACTAAAGGTCAGATCCATACTGGGTATGGTTGAGACTCAGGAGAGATTTTTCCAAGTTACAAGAGGAAAAAGGGGTGTGCAACCTGCCTTAACCAGCCCCATCATTAAAAAAAAGGAGGTAAGAATACTAAAGGTAGGGACGAGTGACTTCCCAAACACCGGTAAAGTTGACTAGACCCATCAGGGCTGGCCAACTCTGGCACCAAGGGAACTGGGCTGGATGTCGGTGAACCTTCTTCTGATCAGAAGCTACTCGCTTGCTGCCCACCTCTCTCTTTAGCCCAATATTTTTGGTACTTCCTATCCCAGTCAGTCATTAAAGTCAGGCTTCTTTCAAGGTTACAGGCAAGCCCTTTAGCATGAGTTTCACTCTGTGCTTGGTAAGCATCAGAATTCCAAAACCAATACTGCACTCTGCATCAAAGTGAGACAAGCAGAGGCAGTAAACACATCTATCATGAGCGTCCTGAGGGGAAAGGTTATGGCCACAAGCTATGCACTTCTTGAAGCCTCTCCCCTCTCTTTTCTATATCCAGATAGTAAAAAAACCACAACACAACACACACCGCATTACCAGACAAACACCTACAGACCTGCTCTCTACCTACCCATCTACCCAAAATCCTAACAACTAACCTAGAGCTATAAAAAAGAACTATGTAATTTTTTTTAAAATAAGTAAATGAAAATAGACAGCAAACATGCAGGAATGCCCATATACGCCACATGTACTGACTAACCTACCACAGTACACAGAAGGAAAAAATATAGGCTGGCTACCAACACTAACCTCAACACCTACCTACAGTAAACCCCAAAGGAGATAAAAATAAAAAAGCTCTAAAATTCTGATGGGGGGGGGGGGGGGGGGATAGAGACTGAGCTCAATTGTGTTGCAGTATTTCAAGGCAGCAAATGAGACCAGAGGTTGATTGAGGGGGCGGGAGGCAGGTTATCCTGCATACAGGAGGTGGAGCTGTGGAACTGAAGTCACAGAAACATGGCAACTGATCCAAATTACCCACAGTTTCAAGCAAGACAGAAAAGACACTGTCTATACAAGTGCAAGAAAATAAAAAAAAAATGCTACATAAAATAGTTCAATTCCTGCCTTTAACATTTCACTCATCATCCTGATCATTATTCTACATGTACTGTGCACAGAAATTCCATTTATTTCTATGTGACTGGAGCCTTCCCGTTTATAAAAGGTACTGCCTCTCCAGTTATTTACTTTACAGCATATTTTTCTTACTTTACAGTATTCACCACTTCGGTTGCAGCTGGTTTAAATTTCAGTTGTGATTTTCCAGCATTTTTTGGGGGGTCATCAATAACTTATGAAGGGCTTACTATGTCTGGGCAAGTCAGACCCCATACCCTACTCCAAGGAATACATTTTCTTTGCTAAAACATTAACTCCAACATTTTTGATAAAGTAAACTGCACAGAATTTTTAAAACCTGTCAACTCACACACTCATTACATTAACAAACATGTTAACATCTCTACTCCCTCCTCACGTCCATCTCTCTCCTATCATCCGGCCATCTGGTCAAAGTAATTCTGCAACATTTAGAACCCAGCTTTTATTAGAGAAAAAAAAAAAAAAACTCCTCATCTTCATCACCTTGAGGGCAAAGTCCCAACTTTTCTTACTGGGTGGTTCCTCCTAGATGCATACTCCTTAATTGCAACAGAACTCAAGAATGATCCAGTTTATAGGGTCTTACACTCAGTGATACTCACAGCAGCTGCAGAAGTATTACCAAAGGATGCATCCATGGCTTAGTTCTGGTGTTACTCCAGGGGCATCCAATATCTACCAGCATGGGAGGAACAAGGTTAACAGACCACTTTGCTTTGCCAAGGATGGTTTGCACCAATATTCACTGGGCTTTCAGATATTGGCTAAAACTTTATCCATCCGCCTTACAGCTATTTTAGGCAAAATCAAAGGACAAAAACTACTTACACGGCGCGAAAAAAAAAAAAAAAAAGTTTTTGCTCAATTCTAGGAACATAAACAAGAAACTCCACACCCTACAAGTTCTCCTCACACTACAGAACGTAGACATATGCGCTGGTACCAAGACCTAGTTTAAAGATGCAGAAAGTACTCTAGCAGTGGAAAGCTACAGTGCTTTCCACACATATGGACCACCAGCAGTAGACAGGCGGTACAAATGGAGGTGTCTGATCTACGTTAACAGCAATTACAACTCTAGGTTGCAGAAACAGGATGGATGCCCTGGAGTACATCCACATGCAAGTCTCAACAGACCAGGTTCCCTACCCATGTCATGGCCAGCTACAGGACACCCTCTAACTCGCAAAGCTCAAAACTCTAAACTTGGATATACTAGAAGCACTCTCCATCCAAATACCCTATTCATGGGAGACTTAACCTACCCCTCTGTGACTGAATTGGAGGCAGTGAACCTTTCCCAGTCTATAAAGTTTCCTGGACTATCCCAACACGTAAACACCATGGACCAGACTGTGCACTCTTCAAACCAGAGGATACAACACATTGGACCTAGTAATCAGCAGCATGGGAGCATGCTGACCCCTGTCCCCCCCCCAAAAAAAAAAGTTTCACAATACTACACAGATTGCTTTAAGGTCTCATCTCTGTACTCAGTCTCCTACAGGATATCAAGAGGCAGTCTGTCTACCATACAAGGCATCCTCAGATTCATCTCTAACTGATCACATGCGCATCTCCAAGAAAAACACCACCAGAAACTCTAGATCCAAGTACCTGAACTGTGTCTGCAATAAACACAACCTGTTACAGGGAACCAATGTGCCAATGCTGTGGAATAAGCTTCCTATCTACATGTAGCAGAGTTCAATCACCAACCTTATTCAAAAGGAGCCTTAATCACTGTATTGGAAAAATCATGAACTCACCCCTAGCCTGATCCCCATGTCTGGTGGGCAGATGACAACAGTAAGCAAATTAATCCACAACTTACACATATCCCTTAGCTACCTCTTACTAACCCTACTTCACTACATAGGCATTCAAGGATCTCCGGGACAAAACGGAGTGGGGTTGCATGGCTAGACTTGTAAAGACCCTGGTGATTAGCCTGGTATAAACCTATAAAACACAAAAGTTAGTTGCTTCTTTGACAAGAAAATTGAATACATGGGGGGGGGGGGCAATTACAGTCAGCTTGGAACTGCCACACAGATAATACAAAATGCTTGGAATCCTAATAGACTATACTCAATTTGGCAAAATGTAATTTCCTACGAACTTCTTTGCAATGCAACAAATATTCACATTTATTTGCGAGGGAAAAAAAAAAAAAAAAAAAAAGAGTTAACTGGTTATGGTTAATCTCTGCTTCCAATTTAAGCATAAAATAAGAATTTGTCCTCAGAGACACACGGCAAGGAGAATTTACACAAAGTCTGCAACTTTAAAATCAGTTCACTTGAAGAAATGTCAAAAAGAAAGTACTCGGACTCAACTCTAGTGGAAGCTGGTGAGTCCAGTTTGCCAAAAGGAAATGGATTCCAAATCAGGGACAAAAAAGTACACCTCAAAAAAAAAAACAGTAACGTACTTCCAGAAAAAGCAGATTACCAAGCATTTGCACCTTAGTGAAAAACGAGATGGCTACAAGGAGAACTCAGAGCTAAATGTGCCCCCTCCCCAATTTTTTTTTTTTGGGGGGGGGTCTAAAACGACTGCCTTTTCCCCCACACACCAACACTTTCAGTATTTGATTATAATCCCTGAAAGGGAAAATTACCTTTTCCCTTTTTAGGGCGAAAAAGGTTAAAAATATCACTAACAACTGTTTAGAGGCAGCAGACGGGCCAAACAGAACAATTGACACCTCATGGAAAGGTTTGAAATAAATCAAGCAATATTTTTCATAAACAGAAGCAACACCTCTGGATACAACTTTTAACAACACTTTAAAGATGGTGTTTGGTCACATCAGAAACTGACAAAATTAGGTGTTAAAATTAACAGTTTGCCTTTATGTTCACAAAAGAAAATTATTATTTTTTTTTTTTAAATATACGAACTTGGTAATTCCACCTTCTGAAGACTAAATCATCAGAAAGACATCCAGTCCCGACTGTATCAAACACTTTCCCATCATGAAAAGGGAAACTGGGCAGCATTGACAAAATAATCAGAAGTAAATAGCATAGGATTAAAAAAAATAAAAAGATGGGAATAAAGTCTCAAATACTATGCATAATTTAACCAGACTTAGGGAGAAATGTGGTGGACCGCCAGGTACACTATAAGCTGCTATCAAAAAAGTACAGTTGTGTACACGTACCATAAATGTAAATGTTAGAGTGTATTCACTATTGCAGTCATCACATTTCTGTTATCCCTGCCAGGGCAGCCATCAGCCAGACCAAATACCAGAGGCTTAGTATTTCTCCGTCTGTTGCTGTCGCTTCAGGAATGACGTCAGGTTGTCAGTAGTATAAAGTAAGCAGCCAATGCCATTACATCGGTTTTTCTTTCCCTAACCGGTCAGGAGACCCCAAGTGGGAGCCAGGCTCTGCTGGAAGAACCCCACCAGTAGAAAGTAAATACCAATATGTCCCTTGTAAGGGAAGAGAAGAAAGAGGGGGATGGAGAGAGAGAGAAACCAGGACTGCAACAGTTAACACTCAAGTATCTACATTTATGTCAAGTGTACACAACTGTACTATGTTCTTCGTGTTTCACAGTTGCAGTCATCACATTTGGGTAGATTCCCAAAGCTGAGGAAATGGGTGGAGGCAGTAAAGAAAACTAGGGGCTCATGCTATGATGTCCTGCAAGACGGCAGAGGCAAACCCTGCCCTGGATTTGGATAAGATAGGCAGGTGGTAATGTTTGGTAAAGGTGTGAACAGATGTCCAGGTGGCAGCCTCCAGGATGTCCCTGGTGGGGACTCCTCTGAGGAAAGCTGCAGAGGTGGAGGCTGCTCTGGTGGGATTGAGTCCTGACCCCTTGTGGGGAGGATTTTATAGTGTTGTTTATAGCAAAAATGGATGCAATGTGCTATCCATTTGGAAATGGTTTGGAGGTGGCTTTGCCCTCTGCCCCTGCAGCAAAGCTAACCAGCAACTGATCAGACTTTGATGGATTTAGTCCTGTCTAGATTGACTATGAGCCGTCTGTGCACATCTAGAGTGCAGGATCCTTTCCCCCCTTTTTCTGTGGATTTGGAAAAAAAAGTGGGCAAATGAATGGATTGGTTGAGAGCCACACTTGACACTACCTTGTGCATGAAGGATGGGTTAGTCCTGAGGATACCCTGTCAGCATGGAAGATGAAGGGTTCCACAGCCATTAGTGCTTGCAGCTTGGAGACCCTTTTGGCTGAAGTGATGGCCAGAATGAAAGCAGTCTTCCAGGAGAGAAATTTTAGCTCTGCCAAAGAGGTTGGTTCGAAGGGGGCAGGGTGAGCTTTTCCAACACAAAGTTAAAAGTCCCAAGCTGGGGTTGGTGCTCTTCTGGGTGGCCTCAAGTTGCTAGCCCCTCTTAGGAACCGTTTGATGAAAGGGTTTGAGAAAAGGAACTGCTCAGTGGGAGAATCAGCAGAGATAGTAGAGGCATGAATTTTAATAGAGGGAAAAAAAAAAAGGGAAAAAGAAAAAAAAGAAGAGAGGCCACTATGTTGCAGGTCAGCTAGGTAATCCAGGATTAGAGGGAGGGAGAGCTGTGCTGTATTGGCTCCCTTCGCCTGAATCCAGGTACAGAACCTTTTCCATTTGTCAACATAAGACTTCAATGCTAAGACATCTGGCCTCACGTATAACGTCGAGAACCTGTTTACTGAGGCTGGCAGATTGATCGGGGGTTAGGGAATAAGCCAAGCTGCCAAACTGAGTGTCTCTAATTGGGGATGCATGAATTCCCCTTCCCACTGGATCAGGAGGTTTGGAATCTGAGAAAGATGCCATGGTGACAGTGGGGACATGCTGCACAGCAAGGGGTACCAGTGCTGGCGAGGCCAGTCTGGAGCTATAAAAGACTAGTCCTTGTTTTTTTCTCCTTTATTTTAAGCAGTACCCTGGAATGAGAGGTAGTAGAGGAAAGGCATAGACCGATAGATCGACCCAGGGGAAGGACAGGACATCCACTTTCCAAGCCATGCAATGATGCTCCCTGGTGCAGAACTTGGAGATTATGGTTGGTGTGGAAGGCAAAGAGGTAGACCTTCAGGGTGCCCCATTTCTGAGTTATTAGGGTGAAGGTTCTTCTGTTTAGCTGCCACCCGTGTGGGTCCAGACATCTTCTGGTCTGCCAGAGTTTTGATAGAACCTGGTAGGAATTGTGCTGACATGTGGAGCTGCATGGCAGAGGCTGTGTGCCAAAGGGTCATGGCCAGCCTGCATAGAGGGTAGGAGGGAGTCCCTCCCTGCTTGTTGATACATCACATCACAGTGGTGTTGTCGGTTTTGATCAGGAGAGCCCCTGGGGAGAGAAAGGGCTTGAAAGCTATCAAGGCGTGCTGGACAGCCATCATCTCTTTTTGGTTGACGTGGAGATGGATTTGCTGTGGGCTCCATTGGCCCTGTATGCACCTGCCATCCAAGTGTACACCCCAGGCATAGTCTGAGGAGTCTGTGGTGAGGGTCTGGGTGATGGGGGTTGGTGAAAAAGGTAGCCCCTTGTTGTGGGAGCATGCTGTTGCCCACCAAAGAAAGAGTCTCCAAGTCTTGAGAGTGTTGACACCAAAGGCTTTTTAGGTACCATAAAAGTTTCCTCATATACAGTCTGGCATATGGAATGAGTAGAATGCAAGATGCCATGAACCCCAGAGCTTGCAAAATTTTCCTTGCAGATGACTGTGGTTTGGTGGCTAGTTGAGAGAAGTAGACTGGTCAGGAAAGTTTGCTTTTGTGGTGTAAGGAATACCATCTGGGATGCTGTGTCCAGGCTTGCACCCAGGAATATAATCCTTTGGGTGGGTACCAATTTGGATTTCTTTTCATTGATTGTGTACTCTAGGGTGGTTAGTAGGGACTTTACAAAGGCCAGGTGCTTGAGCAGTGCTGTCTGCCTGAATTAAGCAGTTGTTTAAGTAAGGGTAAATCTGGATATTCCTTTGTCTGCAAAAGGCAGTGGCCAGAGCCAGACAATTTGTGAAAAGTCTGGGAGCAGTAAATACGCCAAAGGGAAGCGCAGAGAACTGAAAGTGCTGAGACCCTGTCCTGAAAAAAGAGATTTCCTGCATGATTCCCCGATAGGAATGTGGAGGTAGGCCTCTTTTAGGTCTAGGGTGGCTAGACCAACATCCTTGGAAAGCATGGGTAGCAGCTGCTGGAGGGTGAGCATTCTGAATTTTGGGATCACCGGGAAGGTGTTTATAATGGATAGAGCAAGGATGGGGCCCCAGGTGCCCTCGTTTCTGGGTACCAGAAAAAGTCTGGAGTAGAAACCTTGGCCTTTCTGTTCTGCAGGAATGTGCTCTACTGCCCTCAGAGCAGAGAAAGGATTTGCTTTTGCGCCTCTGCCCACTGGTTTGGAGGTAGATCTGGGAACCCTTTTGGAGTTGGAAGGGTGTCTAAAGAAAACAAGCATCCCTGGGACACAATGATGAGAAACCAGTGGTCGTTGGTAATGGTGGCCCAGGTGCTTGAACGAAAGAAGAGTTTTCCTCCTAGGGGTAAGTGAAGGTGGGCAGAGGGAGGGGGTGGGGGAGGTGAAACATGCGAGTTCTTACCATAAGGGGGTGGCTTAGAACTCCCTGATTTTGAAGTGGAGGTAGTCCACTTCTTAGATCTCTGCATTCCCTGTGGTTGCTGTCTGGGGGGGGGGGGGGGGAGAGGGGGGCTGAACTAGCCGGGTGGGAGCAGGAAAGGACCAGTGCTTGGTGGGACAATGCCTGCTGAACCTGTGTGGCTGGACCTGTAAGAAATCCTTAAGTGTCTGCATAGATTTTGCTTTTTCTTCCATCTTTAAGACCTTTTCTGCCTTAGTACCAAATAAGTTGTCTTTCTGCAAAGGGGCATCCAACAATTTAGATTTGACATGGTCTGGCAAGGGCTGTTCCTTAAGCCATGCGTGCCTTCTAAGGACAGAGCCGGTGACTGCTGCTCTGCAAGAAACTTCTATGGCATCAAGACCACAGTACAAGGTGTGCTTAGTTACTTGACTTGCAGAATGCTTTAACTCTTGTAATATTTAGATTCTGCACAAGCAGCAAAGGAAGACTTTTGTTTGAGGAGTTCCAGGGTATGTTGCTGAAATTTTTATAGTGTATCGAACTGACAAATAGTGCTCTGATAGCAAGAGTAGCAGAGGTGTATACTTTTTTACCCCATCTGTCTAGTGCTTGGGAATCCCTATCTGAGGGGGGTGGGATTCTTGAGGTTGCTTTAATTCCTTTAGGCCCCTGAGAAATTACCTTAGAGTCAACAGTAAAATTTTTAAAAAGAAATTTGAGAGCCAAGGACTATGTAGTACATGTATGGTTTGCTGGGTGTAGGAGGGAGGGTGTCAAGGAGTCACACTGGATTCCAGGAAAACATCCTCCACAATATCCAGGACTGGGGGGGGGGGGGGCAAGGGTCTGTGCTGTGGAAGATCCAAGAACTGCCCCCCCCCCAGCGTTTCTTTAGACTAAGGGTAGTCCTGACTCTCCCATTGGAAATGCTCCCTTAAGGTATGAAGGGTCTCCCCAAAGGAAAAATCCTCTGGGGGAGAGGCTGAAAGAATGGAATCCTCTGCATCAGAATCCTCATAAGTAGGGGCTGCATGTCTTCATATTTCAGATGCATCAGTGTCATCTGACTCTTGTTCAGACAAAACTACAGGGGACATATCTTTCCTTTTGGAGGGAGTAGCTTGGCTTCCCCTGATCAGCATAAGGTATTCCGCCATTTTAAAGCATTTCAGATTGAGGCAAGGAAACAGGTGCCAGAGATTGGGTCAGTTTCTTCTGTGTGGTCTATACCCTAAGCCTAAGAAACTCAGTAGTTTTCAAAAGAACGGTAGTTACGAAAGGCATTGGTTTGTGTCGCAAACCGGTGGTGCGAAGGACTTCCTCGGAAGCCAGTGCCTGCTCAGCAGCTCCGGACCTATTCCAAGGTAGAGACAACTGCAGGAACCTTAGTCGAAGTTTTGCAGCATAGCAGACTTCAAAAGGGTCTCTGTAGCAGCCTGCGAATCCAGAGAAGGAGGCAACAAGGACTGCGAAAGCACCTCACCGAGGACCGGAGAACTGATTACTAGCTTAACGGGAGCATCGTCAGTAGGTTTCGACCTGTGCAGTCTGTCTTGGTCTATCTTTTTTTCAGAGGATCTGCTGTCAGATGGGTTACCGAAGCTGTATCGGAGTTAGAGGACTGCAAGCAAAAATATCTAGCTACAATAAGGGCCAAATGACTGATGGTTCTGACGTTTAACAAAGCACAAAAGCGACAGCAGGGGACGTCGTGGTCTGGGCCTAAGCAAGTGACGCAGTAAGAATGAACGTCTCGGTGTGGTATTTGCTTTCCACAGGCAAGACAACTGTTAACTTTTTCTGACATCGGTTAGTGCAAGAAAAAAAGGATCCTCAACAGGGTACTTAGCTTTGTAAGACTTCAACTTCTGGCACTAGTATGAACTGTTTCTGCTTCAGACTCCACAGCAAGAAAGACAGACTCATGTAATGGCATTGGTTGCCTTACTTTATACTAATGACAACCTGACGTCAGTCCTGAAGCGACAGCAACTGACGCAGAAATACTAAGCCTCTGGTATTCGGGCCGGCTGAGGGCTACCCTGGCAGGGATAACCCAAAATGTGATGACTGCAACAGTGAAACACGAATATCATCATCGGAGATAAATGAAAGTTGAGGAAAATCCAGTTGCAACAAACCATAAAAACTTCTGGTCGGGAGATACGGAGTTAGTCAGTTCCAACTGAAAAAAGAAGTTATGTCCTTACCATAACGTTCCATGTGGAGTGTTCATCTCGCCTTGGTTATTACACATGGGTTCGGAGCCGATCCTCAGCTCCGTGCCGGCCGACTGCAAGCTCTGCATCAAGAAGAAGCTAGAGGACATCTAATACCCACAATCCCCCTCTGCCTTTACCTCAGATCTAGTTTGCAAGCAAACCAGACATAAAGCACGCACACATGCCAACTATATACATAAAATACATATATACAAACATACCCAGTGTATGATAGTAACAGTAATACTGCCACAGCAGAAGGAGAATACTCCAGACCAGGCACCAAATCGAACGTTCTTCCTAAGGGTGGGAAGGGTGGGAGTGTAATAACCAAGGCGAGATGAACACTCCACATGGAACTTTATGGTAAGGACATAACTTCTTTATGTGAGAGTGTTCAATCTCGCCTTTGTTCTTACACATGGGTAGCGTCCCTAGCTCCATGATCCTGAGGAACTCAAGGGAGAACGTTCTTGAGCACAGTGGAACCAAAGGTTGCCCTATCCCTAGAAACCTTGTCCACTTTGTAATGAGATATAAATGTATGTGGTTTAGCCCAAGTAGCAGCCGCACAAATAGTGTCTAAAGGTAAACGAGCTGCGTGAGCCAAAGATGTAGAAATTGATCTGGTAGAATGTCCTCTGGGTTTTGCTGATAATGTTTGATCAGAAGCTTCATAAACATGAATGATACAGTCAGTTAGCCACTTCGAAAGAGTTCGTTTCGTGACTGCAAGACCCTTTCTGCTGTCAGCAAAAGCTACAAATAGTTGATCAGTTTTCCTGTGATCTTTCGTTCTATCCAAATAAAATCTGAGTGGTCTATGAACGTCTAGTTTGTGCAACATATACTCTAATTTATTAGAGTGGTCTTTAAAGAAGGTGGGTAATTCGATGGACTGATTAATATTACTAGTAGAACAAACCTTGGGAAGAAAGGATGGATTAGTGCGTAGGGATACTCTGTCAGAATGAAAAATTAAATAAGGACGTTTGACCGAAAGGGCCTGCAGCTCAGACACCCGTCTAGCAGATGTAATAGCCACTAGAAATAATGTTTTCCATGACAAAAATTTCAAAGTGCAACTTGAAGCTGGTTCAAAGGGTGGTAACATCAATTTAGAGAGTAATAAATTTAAATTCCACAGTGATGTCGGACATCTGACTGGTGGTCTGATATGAAAGGAACCCTTTAAAAAGGCTTTACAAAGTCTGTGAGCCATAATAGGTGCACCACTTTCTTCTACATGATAGTTAGAAATGGCAGCTAACTGTACTCTTAAGGTAGCCGGGGAAGCTCCTTCCTGAAATAATTCAGTCAAAAATTCTAAAACCTTATTCAACGGAGCTGTAACAGGGTCCAACTGATGTGACTCCGCCCAGAAGACAAAACGTTTCCACTTACTGGTGTAAGTCTTTGTAGTGGAAACTTTATGAGAAGCTACCAAAATATCTTGAACCGCCGATGTAAGGGGAATTGACCTGGCTAGAAAGGGAAGCGGAGCAGCCAAGCTGCTAGATGGAGAGATTCCAGGGATGGGTGAGGAACTCCTGACGAGTGAGTCAGTAGATCTGGCTTTGGGTCCAGCATCCAAGGTCCCCGAATGCGATGATGCAATAGAAAGGGGAACCAAATTTGACGAGGCCAGAACGGAGCAATGAGAATTATAGTCCTCTGAAGGTTGTTTGCTTTCTGCAGAAACTTTGCAATCAGGGAAATGGAGGAAAAGCATATAGGAGACCGGGGCCAATCGTGCACCAGCGTCCCTGGGGACTTCCCTGGAGGGGTAATAGGGCAAAGTAGCTCCTGCATTTGGCGTTCATTGGAGACGCAAACAGATCGCAGGTAGGCTGGCCCCATTTGCGAAAAATCCTTCTCGCAACTGACTGTTTGAGGGACCACTCGTGAGGCAATAGTATTGCCCTGCTCAGCCTGTCGGCTATGACGTTGGATGTGAGAGCGTTGCGATCAGAAAGCGACCGGTGGACTCTGCCCATTGCCAAATTCTCATGGCCTCTCTGCATAGTTGGTAAGACCTGGTTCCCCCTTGCTTGTTTATGTACCAGACTACGGACATGTTGTCTGTCTGAACTGCAATGGTCCCTGGAGGAAGAAGGGGAGCAAAGTGTTGCAACGCCAAAAACACTGCCCTCAACTCCAGAACATTGATGTGCAGATTGTACTCCAGATTGGTCCATTCGCCTTGGACTGTCTGTCCCTGAAAGATGCCCCCCCACCCTATCAGGGAAGCGTCCGTGGTTATAGTCGCTGACGGTGCGGGTAGCACAAATGGTCTTCCGCCGGATAGGTTGCAAGTCTGTAACCACCACATTAGGTGTGATTTGCATGTTTTCGTTATCAATATTTCGTGAGTCAGTGGAAGTTGTTGGAATGACCATTGTGCAAATAGAAGCCATTGTAGCACTCTCATGTGCAGTCTTCCCAATGGTATCGCAATGAGGGAAGCTGCCATGAGACCCAAAACTTTCAGAACAATTTTTGCTGGGGACTTTCTGGACGACAGAAGAAGTGAAATGTTGAATTGAAGTGCTACTATTCTTTCTGCAGGAAGTTTTAGAACTAAATGACGCGTATCTAATTCCGCTCCTATGAATAAGATATGCTGTGATGGCTGTAGCAACGATTTTTCAAATTTACTGAAATGCCAAGGTGTGTACAAAGTTGTAAGGTGTAATCCCTGGCTTGTATCAGTTGACGCCTGGTGGTGGCAGACAGGAGCCAGTCGTCCAGATACGGAAACACCTGGAATCCTAGGCGCCTCAGATGAGACGCTACCACTGCCATGCATTTGGTGAAGACCCTGGGGCTGTGGTCAGGCCAAAGGGCAGGGCTCGAAACTGATAGTGACTGGCTCCTAGCCAGAAGCGCAAATGATCCCTGGACGCCCTGGCCATCTTGATGTGGTAGTATGCGTCCTTCAGATCTATTGAGCACATCCAGTCGTCCTTCTGTAAGAATGGAAGGATCGATTGAAGCGTGACCATTCGGAACTTTTCCTTCTTGACAAAGGTGTTGAGATGGCTTAGGTCCAGAATTGGCCTCCAGTCCCCTGTTTTCTTTGGAACTAAAAAGAACCTTGAGTAAGTTCCGAATCCTATCTGGTCCGCTGGGACTGGTTGGATGACTCTTTTTTCTAGCAGCTTTGAAATTTCTGTAGCTGCTGGCTCTCGCAGATGGGGTGGTACATCTGGGAGCTTTCTTTTTGGAATGCGGGTGGATAGAAATGGGATTTTGTAACCTCTGGTAACAACGCTTTTTACCCAATTGTCTGAGGAAAGGTTTAGCCAGGCCTGAGGGTATAAAGCTAAGCGACCCCCGACTGCCTCCAGAGTAGGACAGTCGGGCCTCCTCTCAGGAGTGCTGAAAAGGTTTGCCAGGGAGGTTATCCCTGTCACCTTGGTTTTGCGGACCCCCTCTGCCGCCAGAGCGGCGTCTTCCACCTCTGCCCCCTCTCCCTCTAGAGGGGCCATCACCCTGTGTGTTTGGGAAAGATCCTTGGGGTTTTCGAAACCACATTTTCCCACCACGTTGCCCTTTGGGGTACGGTCTGGAAGGGGTGGAAAAACGGACTCCGACAGCAGACAGAGTCTTTCCCTCCTGTTCACACCGGGTAAGGGTCTCCTTTACTTTAGGGCCAAAAAGTGTGGCTCCGTCAAATGGGGCGTTAGTAAAGGAAGACTTGAAGGCTTCCGCAAATGAACATAAGCGCATCCAGGATTGCCTACGAAGAGCAATCGCTGAAGCCGCTGCCCTACTCGATCCTTCGGCTGCACAGGATATCAGCCTCATGGACGAGTTCACAATGGACGTAAGGGTGTTGAGATGCGCTGTAACTTTCTCTGAGACAGCGGCATCTGTAGCACCCTGGAGGGTATCTCCCAACTCTTTGACTAGATCCCTCTGTAAACGTGTAAAATGAGTCAAATAGTTCAGGGAACGCATAGAGAAAGCCACTGAACTGAAAATGCGCTTCCCGTATCTGTCCATGGTCCTAGAATCTTTATTAGGCGGATGGACAGATGAGGAAGACTCCGACATCTCCTTTTTCGTGGCCGCTGCCACCACCATGGCGTCTACTGGAACTCCTTTGGTGAGGTAAGCTTTGTCCTGTGGTGCCGTGATGTACTTATTTGGCTTCCTAGGGACTGGTTCCACCGTGTCAGGAGTCTCCCACGCCCTTCGAGCAATCAATTCCATTAACTCATCAAAGGGCGGAGTGACCCAGGAGGAGGAAGGACGGGCACCAAATGCCTTCAGCAAAACTGACTCATCCTCAGAAGGGGGGAGGGCTTGCCAGTCACCTCTCTGTTTAAGGATCTCCAAGATGTCAGAAAAAGAGACATCCTCTGAAGGCGACTTAGGGGACCCTTCTGACTCATCTAAGTCAGTATCAGATGTCAAGGATTCTTGTGGAGAATCCAAGTGTCTCCTCTTACACAGTCTTTTCCTAGGAACTTCTTCGTGGGGAGCATCCGAAGAAGCCTCCGAGGAAGAGGGGGCACCCTCCAGGGGTGGCTGAGACACTGGTGCCCGACGCTTGGACGTGGCCGTGGGTGCAGAGGAGGATAACTGTCCTTTGCGGGGAGGAGAAGCTGTACCTGCTGATGTGGTTGTCTGGGAAGACAACACCTTCCTCATGAGGTCGAAGGCCCCCGGGTCCCGAGTCGAGGTATCCCCCGGTTCCGAAGAAATGGGAAGAATCCCCGAAACAGGAGCCGAAGGCACCGACCCAGAGGATGGAACCGAATCGATCCGTGCTGAGGCCCCGAGGGGGAGCGTCGGAACCGAAACATCGGTCCGACTCTCGGTCCCGGAACCAAGGACAGATCTTCGGCCCCGAGACTCCGGTACCGGATCGGATGGAGTCGAGGTAAACGGTGCCGACCGAGAAAAAGACGGTTCTGGCACCGAGGGCTCCACAATCATCAGGTCAGCTTCTTCCGGCTCCGAAGACTGAACAGGTCTCGGAGGAGGAACAGATGGAGATAGTGGCAGGCCTTCAAGTCTCGACATCAACTGAGAGGAGACCGAAATAAGCTTGGACAGGGCCGTATGCTCCATAAGTTTCTGCACCACACGGTCCACGTCGGTGTCGGAAAGGGGCCTAGAAGAACGAGTCGAAGGGATCGAAGACGGAGCCGACCTCAGAGTCGGTGGAGGGAGCTCCGTCACCGGTTCCAAGACTCGAGGCTCGGGAACTGCCAACAGTTGAACACTCGGCCCCGAAGTCTGTGGAACCGGTGATCTAACTAGACTCGAAGAGCTCGGAGCCGATGACTTTGGCTCCGACGCCTTCGACCCCTTCGAAGACTTGGATGCCTGGTCTGAAGCATCCAGAGCCTCCTGGAAAGAGGGTTTCAGCAATCCTCTATCCATCAGTTTCCTGCGCCTATCTGTCATGACCCTCCCACTAAAAAGAGTGACAAATAGAGCAGTCCTCTTGTAAGTGGAGAGGGCCAAGACAGTAGACACAGGAACTGTGGTTGTCTGTGACAGACATTTTTTGGCCACACTGACAACGTTTAAAGCCAGATTTTATCTTCTCAGACATACTGACAAATGAAAGAGACAGTCCAGTCCAGTAAAAAGTCAAATCCAGTAACAGTGTCAAATCCGGTAATAAAGAGTCCGTTTGATAATAGCTAAAAACAAGACTACAACAAGTTTTTAGTCAAAAATGTCAAATCCGTGATAACTGCCTAAAAGCAAGACTACAACAAGTTTCTAGTCACAAGTGTCCAAGTAGGGATGGTAGGCCCCGAAAAACTCTATACCCGAAAGTTAACTAAGTTAAACTTATTCTAAGGTACCGAGAATTCCTAATCCACTCACACACCTAACTCTTATACTTTAAGTAACTAGATTGAAAGAAATTTCTGAAATTTAAACAGAATAGATAAAAATCTTATCTGTAAAGCCTCGAGCTAGTCTCCAGCGATGCGTATGCAGCAGCGGCAAACTAGATCTGAGGTAAAGGCAGAGGGGGATTGTGGGTATTAGATGTCCTCGAGCTTCTTCTCGATGCAGAGCTTGCAGTCGGCCGGCACGGAGCCGAGGATCGGCTCCGAACCCATGTGTAAGAACAAAGGCGAGATTGAACACTCTCACATCAAATTTTTCACTATGCTAGTTTCAGAAAAGAAAAAACTACAGTGGAGGGAAACTAAGAAATGCTTTCCTCAGAAACAAACTTCAGCTTAAAGAAAAGCACGCACCCTCCGTTTCCTACTATTCTCACTAGGAAATGGTGACAGAAAAGAGGGAAATCTTTTTCCTAGCAATGGAGAAACAAATATATTTATGGCTAGAAGCAACCCTGTTAAAAGGCTGACAACAGAGGTACTTATCCCAGTTTTGCTAGGTGACAGCCTTTATCCGCTACTTTCCCCACAGTCTGACAAAAGTGGTTCTCCTTTGCCCAGTAAGAGCCAATGAACAGCCACAGGACATGACCAACTCCTGGTCCTTAGTAGCTGTAGTCATCAGACGAGAGGGACGAAAAAGACAACAGGCAGCCTAAGGAACTCTGTCTGGCCACAACATCCAAGTTTTAAAGTAAGGGAAACTTATCTGCCCAGCCATGAGGATAGCAGACCATCAGCTCCAACTAACCACAGAGGGAATTCCCTTCAGCTGCAAAGAAGCTCAAACTTTTTGGCACTCTGCCTTTTCATGGAGCTAGAGCTCCTGGCAGTTAAAGGATGTGGAAGGTCACCTTAAGCATTGAAAGGCAGCCCATTTGTACCTACAGGATACAACCCATATAGTTTAGCTTACTGAAACATTCCAGAGGTGTACATATCTGGGATATGCTCACGAGGGAAGAGAAAAAAACAATGATCTGCATTTCAGCTGGTTGGGAATGCAGGGAAAAAAATGTAGGAAGTTTCCCTCCCAGCAACAGTACTGCAGAAATAGTGAACAGACGCATTTTGTGGGGTATCCAGTCTCAAATAAGCCAATCCACTGAGGAATTTGCTTCACCCGAGATGTGACTGGCTAAGAAAAAGGGGGTGATGCCAGAAGGGATGAGAATTATTCCCAAACTCTCATGGCTTCCAGAACAAAGAGGACAAGGAGTTTTCTCCTGCTTGTTGATATATCATACAATCATGTTAGTCCTGTGGATAAAAAGTGGCACCTTAGGGAAGGAGTCCAGAAATGCTTGCATTTTCAAGATACTACTTATTCAAAGCATTTAAAATTAGTAAAATTGCCCAGTCTGTGACTATGCACACTGGACTGTCTACTCCCGAAAATGTCCCCATTCTAAGGCAGATGCTTTCATTGTGGCAAATTACAGAAGAATGGGGGCTTGAAAAAAGTCTGCCCATATGTGGGTAGAATCTTTTTTTAATCTACCTGCCCTGTTCCCTGCATTTGAGATATTCCAATGAGAAAGTCATGAAAACTGCTGGGATCAACAAATTAATCCCACTGAACCTAGACAGCTAAGCACACCATGTAGAATCTGGCATCTGGGACTATGTAAATCATAGCTGCCTAGAGCTCGGAGGTTTACCAATAGGGCATTCATGCACTGTTGGAGAAAGTATTGTGCAACCATCTATGCAAGTGTTAACTGCATATCCTTTTAATTATGTTTAATGCACTACTTTCTAGACACTTGAAATAAACATGTTCTTACTTCACTAAATCAGTTCACAGCCATATCTGCAAGTCCCATGTTTTCACTAGTCCAATTAGTTCTGTCTACTCCCATGGAAACATATCCCACAGATGCTACCAGCTGTGGTCTATTAATGTTCCTTCTCGGTTAGGGATCTAGTTACTCTTTCCTTCATCTCTTGCACAACATTCAAAATGTCACCTGGTGATGGTTTAATCTGCAATTTCCCAATTACAGCCTTCTTGGCTACATCAAGATACTTGACAAAGATTTACTATACCTCTGTTCTTCCACCTTCAAATCCCAATTTAAAAACTCATATCCAGTATCAAATGTTTACCCATAATTTTCTCTCAAATCATCTTGCATGACCTTCTTAATCTTTCAAACCAGGACACATCTAGAATCTGCTTTTCTAGTACCGAACACTCCTACATCCCAGCTCTAGTACTTGGCATTACCTTGGGGGAAATCTTCTGAAGACAAAGTATACAAAAGAATACTTCTAGAAGTATTTCCATGAAAACGTCTAGAGTCTCTGACAAATGCCTATTTTGGTGGTTTATAGATATCGTACCATTGGTCCTAGTCAACCTGTCTTCCTAATTTTTGCTGAAAGTCTTTCCTTAACTTATTCATCTGTTTTATTTATAAAATTACGTATTAAGACTTAATTCCTTTATAAAATTAAGCATCAAGACTTGATCCCTTTAGCCCCCCCACCTCTATTCTTGGGTTTTATAAAGCAGCTCAATATTTCTGGCACATATTTAATGTTTCTCTTTCCCCTACTCAGCTTCAACAGTAGTCCCTGGTATTCCAAGTAATCAGTGGGTTTTAAAACTAAAATACTTAATTGATCTTTCCTGATCTAGCACTTCTGCCTTAATGATCTGCTCCCCATACCTTAGCTCCATTCTTTCACAATACAATTTTAGAATAACTCTCCTTTGTTATGTACTTTATATCAATTACTGCTGTAGTCTAAGCAATACAAATTACATGCTACATAGGATATAACAGCCTACCAGCTTACAAAGCTTCAGAACTCCTTCCACACACCCAATCCAATTAGTCAGCTCAAGCTGTGCCGACTAAAACAAGTCTGGATGCAAAGACCTTTACAGCTTTCCTGCCCAAAGCGAGAGCTCCAAAGAAGTGAAGGACAGTCAGCCTGGGCTGTTCCATTGGGTAATAGTTCATCTACCTAGCAAAGAAGACTTTCCACATATTTTTAATGACAATTTACTTTCCTGAGTGTTAAAAGTAAATTTTAAGCTAGGAATACAACTTTTTAATGCCTGCCAAACAACTTTGCTGTACTTTTAAAAACAGGAGTGCACTTTGCGTTTGATATTTAAAAGTTGAAATTTGTATTCTCCTGTGAAAGCTTCTGTTTTTGTGGTTCTTGGCAGTTTCATTTTTGGTTACTGAATTCCACATTCTAAAATCAGTGTCTGTGGAGAGAGAAAGTGTTCAAATTACTTTTTGGGATTAGTAAAGGATACTAGAGTGATTTTTACTGTGCTTTTAGTGGCTACTTTTGACATTTTACTGGCTTGTGCCACTTAGATTGTCACATGGTCAAGCTAAAAAATGATGCCTCTTTCCTGGGAAACTACTAGTCCCATGGCTGTTCCTTCTTCCAGCCACAAAAAAAGCAAAAGTTTATCACAGCAGGCTAGCATTTTGTCTCAGCCACAAGACTCTACTGTGGCAAAAGCTGGTTCCCTCAGACCACTCTTTCCACAGGATCCCTTTGGGGTTGCCCATACAGACAGTATGAACTGCAGTTTAGCTACATCCTCTGTGGCTGTTGACGTCTCAGTGGGCAAGGCAGAATCACTTTTGTTGGTGTGGGGAGAAGGGGCAGGGAAGGTATCCCCGCTGAGCCAGACTGTTGTGCCCATCCCTGGAGAACTTGCTGCTCCCATTAAAAGATTCTGTTTGCCCCAATTTTCCCATCAAAAGAAACAGAAAACTTAAGTTTCTCCTGCTCAATATTCACTGGACAGAAGTTAGTCTGGCTCACTGTCTTCTACAGGCTACTAACCCTTTTTATCACGTGGTTTCTGGTAAGGCTACTAACCCTTCTTATCAGGTGGTTTCTGGTAACAAAAAAGGGTGTTCCTCTTTTCCTGAAGAGATTCAAGAAAATTAATCTGTACAGGAATGTGATCAAACAGATTAATGTTTTTCCTACACATAATTCTAATTCAGACTTAGGACGGCATGTTATCTGAATATCCCAGTGAAGGATTCTCTCAAACATTTCCAGAATGTGCCAGCATTTTCAGTGGAAGAACACTACCCTCAGAAAACACCATGAAATGTTACAACTGGAATTCCTAGAACCTCCTCCTATCTCCCCCAGTGTAGCCAGTACTAGAGGATGTGTTTGTCACACCCTGTTGTTTCCCAATAGCTAGCCTTCCATAATTACGAAAGCAGAACATACAAAGTTCCTCAATTTTTCAGATTTCTATATACTCATCCCAGACCTGACCCAGTAGCTATAGCTAGTCAATCCAGCTGTTGTTAAGTAAATTAATTCTAACCCTTCTCCTCCTGAAAAGGATGGTAAAACTGAAGTTTGGGAGAAAAAGTATATGCTTCAGCAACTTAAGAGTTTTGAAAAAGAAGTTATGTACTCACCATAACATTCCATCAGAGTAGGTAAACTTCATTTGTCAGCAACCTGTGGGTATCGGATCCATATCGGATCCGAGCCGGCAGCTTCAAACTGCTAAGATCTGAGCTCCAAGCTCCTCCCCTTACCCATAACCCCCTGCTATCCCTTCCTGACCTCAGATAGAGTTTGCTTAGTAACACAGCATTACCACACAAAGGACCACCTGCCTATCCCAACCTAGAGTTATCCGGAAACAAGGGCAAGGAATCCTTTAGTACGCACTATAGATTAAGGGGATGGAGGGTGGGTCAGTTGCTGACAAATGAAGTTTACCTACTCAGATGGAACGTTATGTTGAGTACATAACTTCTTTATCTGAAGTAGTTAACTTCATTTGTCCATCAACCTGTGGGACAGAGTCCCCAGCTACCCAATCCTTGGGAGGTCCTCATGGAAGGATATTCCGGAGCACTGCAGAGCCGATGGATGCTCTCCCTCTGGAAATTTTATCCAACTTGTAATGGTTAATGAACGTATGAGATGATGCCCAAGTGGCTGCTGAACAAATGTCATCCAATGATACTCAGGACCAAAAGGTAGCAGAGGTAGAAATCGATAGAGTAGAGTGGGTGTTGACTCCTTCGGGTTCAGGTCGGCCAGAACTCTTATTTGCAAGAAGTATACATTGGTAGATCCATCTGGACAATGCAACTTTTGATACTGGTTTTCCCAAAGAGGGCTTAGGATAGAAAGAGTTACTCAGATTTCCTGTGATCAGCGGTCCTGTGCAAGCAGAACCTCAATTGCCTGTGTACGTCCAGAGAATGTAACTTGTATTCACCCTTGTTCTGATAATTTACCAGTATTCTTTCCAAATTAATAGATTGATTGATATTGGGCTCCGAAGCAACTCTGGGCAAAAAGGAGGGATTGCTCCTGAGGGAAACTCTATCTTTATGGAAAACCAAGTATGGTGATTTGGCGCAAAGGGCTTGAAGCTCGGAAACCCTTCTGGCCGAAGTGATGGCAATAAGAAAAGCAGTCTTCCAAGATAAGTATTTTAGATCTACCGAAGCTGCAGGCTCAAGGGGAGAAGCTGTCAGAGACTGGAGAACAAGAGTAAAATCCCATGGGGGAACTGCATCTTTAACAGGAGGCCTCAAGAGGAAAAGTACCTTTTAAGAAGGTCTTGCATAATTTGGAAGAGGCCAAGTGTCCGAGATCACTTCCCACATGATAGTGAGAGATTGCAGCTAACTGGACTTTGACCGTAGAGGAGCTAGCACCCTGGTCGAATAAGATTGACAAAAATTCTAGTACTGCTGGTAACGGGGTCTAAGTTTCTATGCTCCGCCCAAATTGAAAAGCGTTTCCATTTGCTATTAAACCTTTCTCGTAGAAGGCTTGTGAGCGGCTACTAGAATAGCCTTAACAGAGGGCGAGATACCGGGAGTCCTAGCTATTGCTGGAACTGGATCAACCAAGCTGTAAGCTTGAGGTTGTCCAGGTTTGGAGTTGTTAATCCTAGTGGTTGAGAGATCAGATCTGGAGTGGGATCTAGAATCCATGGGGGATTCACTAGATGAGACCATAGACATGGGAACCACGCTTGACAAGGCCAGAATGGGGTTATGAGGATCACTTTGCTCCCCAACCGACGGGCTTTCTGCAAGAATTTTAGCATTAGGGGAAGAGGTGGATAAGCACAAAGTAGACCAGATGGCCAAACATGCACCAGAGCGTCTCTGGGGGATTCCCCCGGTGGGGGGATTTGAGCGAAGTAAATCGCTGCACTTTGCATTCGGAGACGCGAAGAGATCGCAGCAAGGTTGACCCCACTGAGGAAGATTTGCTTCGCTACACTCTGATTCAGAGACCACTCGTACGGTGAAAGGATGGTTCGACTCAGCCTGTCTGCCAAGATGTTTGACCGGCCCAGAATGTGCGTTGCCATGAGAAAGAGGTTGGTGGAGATCGCCCATTCCCAGACTCTCATGGCCTCTCGACAAAGTGGGTAGGATCTGGTTCCCCCTTGCTTGCTGATATACCAGACTACTGACATGTCTGTCTGAATTGCAATTGTCCCCAAGGGAAGAAGGGCTTGGAGTGCTTGCAACGCCAAAAGCACCGCTCTCATCTCTAGGACACTGATATGCAACAAGGTCTCTGAATGGGTCCACGTGCCTTGGACAGTTCTGCCCATACAGTGCCCCCCCCACTCGAGGCGAGAAGCGTCCGTGATCACCATGGTTAGAGGAGGATACAGAGAAGGGGTGCCCTTTCTGGAGGTCCGGGGACTGGAGCCACCAGAATAGGGCTTTCCTGCAAACCCTGCTGAGGGGGATGGGTGAACTCAGTGATGTTGCAGGATGGACTATTGAACCTGCAAGGTCCATTGTAGAACCCTTATGTTCAAGCGCGCCAAGGGTAGCAGGTTGATTGCTGCCGCCATGGAACCTAGAGCCCTCAGGACCAATTCCGCTGGAGGAGCCGGGGAGTGTAGAAGGGCCAGCACATGGACTTTAGCGTTCAAAGCCTGTCCGGAGTTAAGAAGACTTGCAAAAGGTTTGTGTTTAATCTGGCCCCAATGAAGTCCAAGATCTGGGTTGGTTGAAGAGAAGATTTTTGGATATTGATTGTGATTCCCAGTCGGGAGGCCAAGTGGAGGAAGTAATCTCTGGCTGAACACAGTAGATGCCTGGTGGGGGCGGTCAGGAGCCAGTCCAGGTACAGAAAGACCTGTATTCCCCTGGAGTCTCAGGTGGGCCGCTACAACTGCCAAGACTTTGGTGAACACCCTGAGGGCTGTGGGGAGGCCAAAGGGAAGGACCCTGAACTTGTAGTGACTGGCCCCTAGCCGGAAGCAGAGAAACCTACTGGATAGTTTGTCCAAAAGAATGTGGTAGTACGCATCCTTGAGGTCTATAGAGCACATCCAGTCGTTCTCCTGCAAGAGTGGGAGAACGGACTGAATGGTGACCATCCGGAACTTTTCTTTGGCCACTGACAGGTTTAGAAAGGACAGGTCGAGGATCAGTCTCAAGTCCCCAGTCTTTTTTGGCACCAAGAAGAACCTGGAGTAAAAGCCTGATCTGGATTGGTCTGGGGGACGTGCTGGATTGCTCTTTTTTCTAGCAGCTAGAGTATTTCTGCGGCTGCTGCCTCCCTTTGATTGGGTGGGACATCGGGGAGGCTCCGAGGTTTGGGAGGGAGATTGAGAAAGGGGATCTTGTGACCTCTGAATATGATTCGAAGCACCCAGCGATCTGTTGTAATGGACTCCCAAACTGATAGGTGCCTCGAGAAATGCCCCCCCGACCGCCTCCAGAGTGGAGCAGTCGGGTAACCCTTCAGGGTTATTGCGCGGGCCGATCAGAAAAGGGTTCTCTCGACCCGAAATTCTTCAGTCCCCCTCTGCCTCTGGGCCGGCGTCCACCATGTCCTCCTCTGCCTCTGAAGGAAGAGGGGTCCGGAGCGAAACGGGACTGTTGAAACTTCCGGAACCACATCTTCTTCTGTCCCTTCTGGTTCCTAGAAAAGGACCTCTGGGGAGCAGAGAAGCGGACTCTGACGGCAGACATCTTCCCGTCTTTCTCGCTCTGGACCAGTGTGTCGCGTACGGTCTTGCCAAATAGCGAAGAACCATCAAATGGGGCATTAGTGAAGGACGCCTTAAAGGGTTCCATAAAAATCGCAATGGCGGAGCCAAGCATGCCGTCACAAGACAATGCCCGCTCCGCTAATTCTAGTGGCTCCTTCCGTAGCATGGGTGAGGAGCCGCATAGAGGTGTTCGTAATGGATTTGAGTGTGGCCATTCGGTTTGAGAATACTTTCTTATCCTCAGCCGACATGGACTCTGGGGCCGACCCGGCATATTCTTTGATGAGATCCCGCTGGAGTCGTATCACGTGTGCCATATAATTCAGCGACCTTACAGAGAAGGTGGCTGAAGCGAACATCCGCTTCCCCAGGCGGTCCATCATCAGAGACCCCTTGTCTGGAGAATGGATCGAGGAACTCTCCTGGGCTAGTTCCTTTTTGGTGGCAGCTGCCACCAACATGGCATCTACAGGAGCACCCTTGCTCCAACACGTCCTATCAGAAGGGGGGCTGAGAATTTTATCTGGTCTCTTTGAAATGGGCTGCACAGTGTCCAGCTCCTTCCATGCCCCGGTAGTAATCAGGTCTACCAGGGGATCGGCGGGAGGGGACACCCAAGAGGTAGATGGGCCTGTGTCAAATGCCTCCAGAAACACAGACTCACTCAGAGAAAGGTTTTTGGGCTGACTACCCCCCTCTAATACGAAGCATTTCCATGATGTCTCCCAAGGAGACGACACTTCCCCAAAGTCTGTGTCTTCTGTTAAGGACTCAGGTGATTCCAAGTGCCTCCTCTTGCACTTACGTTTGTGAGGAACCTCCTCGGGGGGGCTGTCTGAAGAGGTCTCACCAACCACATCCTGTTCCTCCAAGGGAACTATCTGGGACATAGGCGCAGGCTGACACTGGGGCCGGGTGATGGGAGGTAGGCCAGTCAGAGGGAGTGCAGGGTGGAACTGTAGCAGGAGCCTGGGGCCTCTAATCCCGCGACAATACCCTCTCCACGACATCGAACACCGAAGCAGAACTGCTCTCTCTGGGATCATAGAGCAGCCCCCTCGGATCCGATCTGTGGATCGGAGCCAGCGCCGAAGCAATCGGACCCAAAGGGCCAGTATGCTCCGACAGACGGAGACTAAGACACACAGACACCTCCGGATCCAAAGCTAAGCTCTCTGCTCAGAGAGCTCGGCTCCGAGAAGGGACCCGACAAACTCGTGGGTGCCGAAGTAAGAGGTACTATCGGCGCCGACACTCCCCCGGCTCCCATGCTACCTGGCTCCGAACCCCCGGAAGTGGGTCGGAGAAGGAGCAATCTGGGTGAAAAAGGGGTCAAGCTTCCCCCTGGGGAGGGGGGGCAGCAGCACTCCCATTTGCAGCTGGGCCTGGAGGAACCTACGCATCATCCAGTCCATGTCTGCATCGGACAAGCTACGAGTTGACCTAGAGGAGGCCGAGGCAGGCCGGGAGTGCCACCTTTATGACCTCAAAGGTGGCAGGGTCTCCTCCTCCTCCGGCGAAAAACGTGGTGAATGGAGCCAGGAAGGAAAAGGCCCGGAGGCCCTAGGAGAGGCTACTTGCTTGGCCGGTAGGGCCGAGGAGAAAGACTCGGCCCGCCGCTTATGGTGCTTCTCTTTTCTCCTCTCCTTCCTAGCTTCCCTCTCCTCCTGGCCTGAGGTGGGAGGGTGAGTCCCGGCCAGGGGGAGCAGGGATGGAAGGTGGCACTGCCGCGGCAGGTGTCACGGAGGGAGGAGGACGACTAAGTAGAGTCCGGGGGCAACAGTCCCGCCAGAATCAACTTCGGCCTCCTGTCCCTCAAAGCCCTGGGGAGGAAGGCTGCACAAATGGTGCAGCCTGAGGAGAGGTGGTCAATCCCAAGGTATAACACACACCGAGTGTGGCCATCCGCTGGGGACAGCTTATGGCCACACTCGGTGCATTTAGAAAAGAAGGCTTTAGGGGCCTCGGACATGACTAAGGACAAAAATACACTAGGCCCAAAGACAGACACTCCTTCACACACACGGGGAGAGGTAATTTAACTAAAGTTAACTACAAAAACACAGTTTACCACTGTAAAACTAACTAAGGAGAAACACACACACACACACACACACACACACACACACACACACACATTTTTTTACTGCTAAAATAGAAAAGAAAAAGGATTTTTCTCACAAAAAACGATCTACTCCCACGCCTGGAACTCATTCAGAGCTGCTGACTGAACCGCGGCAAACGAGATCGGAGGTCAAGAAGGGATAGCAGGGGGTTATGGGTAAGGGGAGGAGCTTTGAGCTCGGATCTTAGCTGTTTGATATGGATCCGATACCCACAGGTTGATGGACAAATGAAGTTAACTACTTCAGATATAAAGTTTATCCTGGCTAATTGTGAAAGTGAGGAATGTTTCTGTTTTGAGAGATTTATTTAGTTTCTTCTATTTCGCAAGTCACTACTCATGGATTAAAATACGTTTTTAACTCTGTAGATATTACATCCCAGTCTGTTGCCATTGATACTGTTTTGACAAGGTTTGCCTAGCTGCATTGTCAAAACCTCCCAGAGGATGTAAAAAATGAGACTTGATATAGTCACCTTTGGATAGCAATTGAGTTTTTTTTTCAACCTTATGCCACAGAGGTTGGCAAAAATAGGAACAGGGGTTCAGCATTCCTCTATTTTCTCCCCAAATGATTTTTTTCTGCTCCCTTGTCCAACTTTGGCAAGAAACAAACCCATCTCAGCAAAATGCTGGTAAACGGACATTTGAAACCAATGTCAGTGAGGTTCCAAACAGAAAGCAAGATCCCTTAGAACGGTGTCACTGATGGTCAATAAAGACTGGAAGATACAGATTTTAGCGTAAAAGTAATTTAATCTTCCGCTTTCGTCTCACCAAGACCATCAGAAAAACAAATGAAACGGTAAAACTGAAGCAATGAGAATTGAGGCTCCTTGATTACTAGGCCAGTGCACGGGCATTGTATATCAATTGTTTGGCAATGGTGGGATATCCACATCAAATTTTGTTTGACAGTGGCGAGTTAGCCACATCACATACTAATTGGCTTGTAGTGGTGTGGACACTGAATTCCTGTAGCTTGTGTACCATGATCACTAAATGTGTTTTTGTACTCCAAGTCAGCCACCCAGTGAAAATTCAAAGTTCAGATCACAATGGTTTTATAGCTTAGTCAGGGAGAGCAGGCAAGCATGCCAGCAAAGGAGTTCAGTAAGCTGACAAGGAGACAGTTGGCCGAGATGTGCCAGGCTAAAGGACTGGTGCACGGAAACCTGACTAAGGCAGACATAATCGCAGCTTTGGTCACAGCTGCATCAGAAAATAGCAATTAGGACGACGGTCAGACTGACTGCAGAGATGTAAAAGAACAGAATGAACAGCTCAACTTTTTAACAGAGGACTTAAAGATCCATCTGGAGTTAGAAACTTGAGTTGGAGGCCAGGCATTTGGAAATAGCAGCTGAGGAGGAGAGGTAGAGGTAACATGAAAAGGAGATGCTGACTTCAGAGTCATGGAGGTAATTGGGAAGGGAGTAACCAGACCCCAGAAGCACAAAAGGTCAGTAAATTTCTTCCACAGTTTACAAAGGGGGTTAAGTTTGATAGCTTCATCCATATGTTTGAGAGAGAGAATGTAAACAGTATGATGTTAACCAAAGGCTCTGGGTACGGTCCCCAACCCCCTTACTCCATGGTAAAGCTGTAACAGTGCTGTCTAAACTATCTGATCATGAATTTTTAATTATACGGCTGTTAAGAACTGTTTGATAGAATTTAAACTAACACCTGAAGCTTATAGGAAAATGTTTTGCGAGCATAGGCACAAGGCAGATGAAAGTGTGTGTGAATAAGTTGCTGAACTGAGCACTTATTTTCATAGGTAGGGGAGTGTATGTCGGGTCACCACTTTTGAAGGGCTGGCAGACCTTTTGGTGAGGGAACAAGCCCTTAGCATTTTGCCTAAGGCCATGAGGATCTGGTTAGCCGATAGACAATGTGCTACATTCAAAAAGTGTTCCAACTCCATCACACAGGACTGTGGTCCTGGTGTGCCTGCTAGACACTTCAGCACAAACAGCTTTTCTTCCACAGGGAAAAAAAATAGAGCTATATTTTAGATGTACTCCAGGGTTTTCCACAAAGACTAAAAAGTCACTGGGATTCTCGATCTCATGGCATGTACGATTCCCATAACTGACAAGACTACACATCAAACAAATATAATAGCATCTGAAGTCTCTTTCTTCCCAGCACCAACACCCATTAGCTTTTCACATTCCAGTTTTCGGATTTGCGAGAAGAGAAATCGTGGTGGAGACAAATATCCCAGAACCCACATCTCCCCTTATACTCCCTTACTCCAAAGCAGTCACCATAGATGCCTCTCACACTGCTTGGGGAACATTGTCAAGAGGGATAAAAGTGCAAATTGTTCACGCCCAAACAAAAGGAACAAACATAGTAGATCTGGTCCTCGCTAATGTGACAAAGATGCACCACCGCAACTGTTGGATCCTCATTAGTTAAATCTGAGCACATAATCAATCAGTTGCCTTCGAACTGACACTAATACCAGAACTCACAAAGGGAAAAGGTTGGACTAAAAAGCTTCACCAAAGCAAACTATACCATCCTAGGGGAAGGTATAAATGCATCCCAATCTTTACCCCTAGCTGGAAGTGATAACTACACCACAGCTTATACAAGTTTTTGTACAAGGCTGTAGTGCAAGTGTATAGACTGCTGTTCCAGAGAATCAAATCTACAACCTCAAGTGAAAAAGCCACAGTGGTGGATATTCAGCATAAACAAACTTTACAACAAATGCAAAAAGTTGCTGTCTGAGAAAACTAGAGGCTCCAACAATGGGGAAGCGCACACTTCAGCGTCAACAGGCAAATAAGACAAGTCAAAGCCACTAAGGGGAACTTTGAGACAAAGCTTAGCAATCACAGTCAAGAACCACATGGCCTTTTACAGCTAAATACATAGCTTAAAAGGTAGGCCCCAAGCACATTCCAAACTAAAGACCAACGGTATCACACACACACTGTTCCTGCAGAGATGAGTAAGCCTGCTATCTAACAGATGCAGCAAAGATTGTCACTCCCTTATCCCCTCCAAACTTATCACAAACCTTTCCCCAAACCCCCCACCCTACATATCCAAATAGCACATCATTAAAAGCTTTGTCTAAGGCAAAACACACAGCCTCTATGGGACCAGATGCATTCCAGGTAGTCTTCTAAACAAACTAGAACATGAACTAGCATCGCCATTATGTAACCTATTCAATCACAGCCTAACCACTGGCTTTGTTCCTGCAGAATGGAGAACAGCAACACAGTTATTCCCCACCACAAATGTGGCTTGCCAACAGACCCAGGTAAATCTAGACCCACAAGTCTGATTAGCCTTGTCTGTAAAGCCATAGAATGATTCATGGACCTCAAATAGATATTAGGTGACCTCCAAATCCTAGATGCCACCCAATTCAGATTCATCAAGAGCATATCCTGCCCGTTAAACCTGGTGGACTTCTTCAAAAATATGACCAGGGCCACTTACGAGGGCAGATCTGTACACACAGCATACCTTAACTTGGCAAAGGCCTTTGACAACCCCATACTGGGACATTACTGAAACTTAAACTGAATGCAAACCCCTCTGTTGTAAGATGGGTTGCCAACTGGCTCCTAAACCAGTCACATACTACCAAAATGGCTGACTCTACATCAAAAATCAGCAGACCTTTCACCAGCAGGACGCCACAAGGGTGAGTGATGGCCCCCCCCACTATTTGGTATATACTTCTCAGAAGTTCAGACAAAACTAAGGGGCTGTGGCTGACCAACTTTGCGGATTACTGCAAATTGTGTGCATTTACTGAATACCCAAATTATGTCAATATACTTCATGGGGGGTCTTAAGCAGACCAACAGCTGGCATCTTGGTCATGATCTAAAACTGAATGTATCTATGAAGTGGGCAGACAAATGGGATCACAAGTACACTGCGACCTTACTTTGGACCAACATGCAGTAAGGAAAGCTTCCCAAGTAGCAACACTTGATTAGCAAATACCTCACCTCTAGATGAAAGGAGGTTATGACCCCTCTATACTACTCGTCACTTATCAGGCCAATAATGGAGTACAACACCCCTTTCAGCATGTACCGTACAAAGCACCTGCAGCAATTGAAGAGACCTCAGAGGTTTTTAATCCTAAATTCATGGGACTACACCACGTGCCTTGCATAGACTGACTAAATTCAGTGTCAGTACACTCAGTACCATAGAGACTTCTTAGGGAAGACTTAAACCTGGCTTACAGAGCAATCTCTGATCCAAACCTAATGAATGTGCTGCAGCACATTCGTAAATCAAGCAGGGCTACAAGTCTCAGGGACCTAAATATGGCCTGTGACTTGAATAGGACATGTTGAAAAAACAGATTTGCCTCCCAGTGACTGACATGTCTTTGCAATAGGCCGCCAGTTCATGTGAAACAGAGCACTTCTATAAAGCTGTTCAAAAGGAACCTGGATGAGTGGGTGGAGCACCATAAATTCTTAGCGGGGAGGGCTTCCACAACCCTGCTGGAAATGGGCAGTTACTAATAAATATAATCCTTGGTAATGACAAGAGTATGCATGGTATCACACTGGCATGAAACATTTAGCCATAAAATGACCTCTGGGTCACCAGCCTAGTAACCTCCCATGATCTTATTACAAACTAATGACAACAAAAGTGTGTGTGACCCAAAAATTGTGTAACATACAAGCTGAACAAAATGGAGGCAGAGCCTCACAAGTGGGAAATAGATTGGGGGGAGGGGTCTTTCAAGACTTGGTCCACCTGAGGAAAGTATATCAAGTATACCCTTTTAACTGCTTCTGAACAATCAATCAGATAGCAAAACTCTTCTCCAGAACTCCATGAAAGGCCTGGAAGACAACTTTTTTCCCTGGAGAAAAATGTTACACTATGCCTCCCCCCCCCCCCCTCCATGGATATCCAGTGTACTTCAAAAGACTCTGAAAACAATACCCCAAGACCACCGTTGTGACTCCCTTCTGCTGAAACTGGCTAGGAGCAATCACCACAAGCTTCCACAGAGTGACCTACTCAAAAACAGGGTGTTTGATGCATCCCAAACCAAAACAACTTCAACTGACTGCCTGGATGATAAAGATCTTAATAGCTTTAAAGCACAGTTTACTTAAGACATGCAGCAGGTACTAAAGCAGGCAAGGAAGGATCCTACTACAAAAAGCCATATTAGCAAACTGAAAAGGTTTTAGATTTGTTGCCAACATAATGAACACCCTTTCAGGGCTAGTGTTTATTCTGGCTTAACAATATTTGTGCAAATTAATTACTTTCCTATGACTTGTGTCTTACTCTATCAAGGCTAATTTCTTTGGTCATTTCAGCAAGTCTACCCCATGGACCCCCCTCTTAGAAAGCATTCCCATGTCAAAATGTTTTTGAAAGTGTTACAAGCTTTCTTTAAGCCAAGTTAATCTCCATCATTCGTCCCAGAACCCCAAAATGAAAAAAGGGAAAAAGGGGTACTACTTCATACCGTGGAAGTCCACAAACAACTCGTGCACTATCTTGACAGAACAAAATCTTTCACAACTTCTGATGGGTTATTTATTTCTTGTGAAGGTAACAAGGGGCAACCCCTGTCAAGAGAGATCATATCCAAATGGCGTGTTATTTCCACCAAAACAAAAAAATTATTCTAATCACGGGCATATTCTACCAAGGCCTTGGATTCATCTACTGCATTTTGGAAAGAGGGGGACTAGTCTTCTAGAAACAGAAACTTGGTCTTCTGTACATATTTTTACATTATAAGCTAGACCCCCTCCCCCAGTTGTAAGGCAGACTTTGCTAGGACCATTCAGGTGCATATCTACCCTTCTCCTTTATTCTCCCAGTTGTTAGCTATTGTAATCAACACATATAAAAGTTACTGCTACTGTGACCAAAAGTTGTTTAAACATTCCAAAACAGCAGATGTTAAAATTGCAGTAGCCACACTCACTTCACCCTTCTTGGATTTTTTGGTGCGTTTTTGTTTTTTATGCCAGGGGGAGGACATTTTTTTTTACCATGCCTTGCAATGCCCTCATAGGGCTCATCCTCCCTCACTCTATTAGCATTAAAACCTCTGAAGGGCTAGGCAACCAAACCTGCCTTTTGAGGCAGCTTAGCTCGAGCTAGCTAAGAATTTCAGTGCATATAGAAGGTGTCCTAAAACTTCAGAAACTGGCCTGCTGTTATATTCTACACAGTATAAAACACCTACACCTTAGGCTACTGCAGCAGTGATCATTTGAACACTTAACCATGGCAATATTCCACCACTTCCAATATTCCACCACTTCCAACACACACACAAGTTTATGTGCATGTGTATACACACGAGAGAATAGGTGTACACTAAAGCCAAGAAAGAAAGTCATTTACTGCCTATCCGATTCTGGTGCATGAACCATTTTATTTTCCGCCTTTATTAGTTTACCCCCAATAATATTCTTCCCAGTCTCAGACACACCTTGCACCCTTGGTAAAAGTGGAAGTTCAGCAAACTACACTACCCTCTATTGCCAACTTCACAGCACTTAGTATATTCTCACAGAAAATGATCTTTTACTTTAAATCTTGCACAAACCGTTCAATGACAAAGTTAACACCTAACCAAATCCAAGGTCACAATCCGACTATCAAACATCCTTTGAGCATCACTCACTCACACCCCAATCTTCACACATATGCACTAAATCACAACCTGCTGGGGTACTAAAAATTCCTTACTCAAACCACACTGCCCTACTAGGGCAAGGCAAATTATAAGCTGAACAATGAAATACCAATTAATGACAGCACAACTGAGAGCGTCACCAGGAAACAGTTTATCCCAAACCAGTTACATCTAAACAATCTTCAAACACAGATTTTTACATCTAATTGCATCTATACCCATATCTATATAAAATAGCATAGACACGCACACACATGCGCGCACACAGTGACTGAGCACCATAGTGAAGCTCACACATTTTACATTCACAGCACTGGACAAGTGTGACAGTGTGCATCTCTCAGAAGCCAAGACTGCTTGGGACCAATGGGTACAGACAGGGATTTTGTGTACCCTGGCATTTCCACAAGTATGGGCCCCAGCCTAAGGATATAACAAAGCTCTCCAAACGTATTACCAATACAGGAGAGACCCTAGTATTCAGTGGTATCCTTTTGTCACCAAAGCTGACGGATATAAAAAAAGAAAAAAATATATTTGCTTTAACAACTAAAAACACTTGTTATTCTAGAGGAATTCTAAGGAGATCCAGTATGTATCAGCATAGGATGGGACATTTGACAACCATTCTTGCTTCAGATTGCTTGCACCCTCCATTCCAAGGCTTCCACATAATGGCAAAAGCCTTTGCTGCCTGTTCTGCCCCCCCCCCCCAAAAGGTGTTAAGCCTCCCAACCTAACTTCCACAACAAATCAACCACTGGATCATATCAAGGCATCTCTACTTAATAGTAGAAGTCTAAAACTGCCACACATTGATGCAATCATGCACTTTGAGCACATTTATGTATATGTTGTTACAAAATGTGGTTCACGTGCTCAGACAGCATACCCTCAACACAGGAGATATCTGCTTACCACTCATTCAGACCCAATGGAAACTATGGTAACATATCCATATTTGTCAGAGACCGCATTCCCTCGAGACTTCAAAACCCACAAGTGGAACTTTCCAGATTAAAATCATGCCAAATAAATTCAGCTATCAGTTCACAGTATACTAAAGAACTCACCATACCCCCTCTCCCAAAAATAATTATGAAATCACTCAATACTAAATACTGTGGACAAACCTCCCATTAACAAAAATACCATTATCCTAGGCAATTTTAAACAACCCAATGATTAACCAGAGGATGGAACCTATACTACCAATGCAATATAGGCATTACCTCACTGGTCAAATCAGACACAAACTTGTAACTGTCATAACAAACACAGAACTCACAGGCTTGAAACTTACTACTCTCCAACAATACTATGATGAAATTTCTCAGCTCAGGTATAACGGGAAAGTTCTACCAACACCTGGACAAATGTATTAAATTGGCAGTCACAACTAGAATCAAGCAAATGAGGTCTAAAAGCAAACCAATGTGGTGGTCTTCTATCATTAATGAACTGTGCAAGAGAAACTCCTAAGCCTATACAGAACAAATTAAAGCGAACGTCTAACAACT